>NC_089776.1:5291206-5493706 GCF_040412425.1 Macrobrachium rosenbergii
TTCACCATAAATTGAAATATTGTGCTAGACTTCCCGTTTGTTGAAAAATGAAGCTAATTGATTGAATATTACTAGACTGTAAGTGTTTTAGCTTACAATTGCAGTTTTCGACCATTTTGGTCGAGTTAAAGTTGACCGAAAGTCGAATTTTTTCTATTTATCGTGATTTATATGAAAATATTTCAAAACTGATAGAAGCTACAACCATGAGTTATTTTTTGTTGTATTGTAAATGAAATTGCGCACATTTTCATATATAAAACTTTATGTAACGACTAATATAAAACGGTGCAAATATTACGACAACGAGACGAAAGTATTTCTGAGATGTTCGGCCGAGTTACAGCGCAGACGTAAGGAAAATGTTTTTTTAAAAAATTCACCATAAATCGAAATATTGTGCTAGAGACTTCCAATTTATTGCAAAATGAAGGTAAACGATTGAATATTACTAGACTGTAAGAGTTTTAGCTTACAATTGCATTTTTTGACCACTTCGGTCGAGTTAAAGTTGACGGAAGGTTGAAATTTTGGCAGTTATCGTGATTTATGTGAAAATATTTCAAAACTGATAAAAGCTACAACCATGAGCTAATTTCTGTTGTATTCTACATGAAATTGCACACATTTTCATATATAAAAGTTTATGTAACGACTAATGTAAAACGATGCAAACATTACGACAACATGATGAAAGAATTTTTGAGATGTTCGGCCGAGTTACCGTGCGCAGACGTAAGGAAAAATATTTTTTTTTCAGAAATTCACCATAAATCGAAATATTGTGCTAGAGACTTCCAGTTTGTTGCAAAATGAAGGTACATGATTGAATATTACTAGAATGTAAGAGTTTTAGCTTATAATTGCGTTTTTGGCGATTTCGGTCGAGTTAAAGTTGACCGAAGGTTGAAATTTTGGCAGTTATCGTGATTTATATGAAAATATTTCAAAACTGATAAAAGCTACAACCATGAGTTATTTTCTGTTGTATTCTACATGAAATTGCGCACATTTCCATATATAAAACTTTATGTAATGACTAATATAAAACAGTGCAAACATTACGACAGCACGACGAAAGAATTTCTGGCGCGGACGTAAGGAAAAAATTTTTTTCAAAAATTCACCATAAATCGAAATATTGTGCTAGAGACTTCCAATTGGTTGCAAAATGAAGGTAAATGATTGAATATTACTAGAATGTAAGAGTTTTAGCTTACAATTGCGTTTTTTTACCATTTCGGTCGAGTCAAAGTTGACCGAAGGTTGAAATTTTGGCAGTTATCGTGATTTATATGAAAATATTTCAAAACTGATAAAAGCTACAACCATGAGTTATTTTCTGTTGTATTTTACATGAAATTGCGCACATTTTCACATATAAAACTTTATGTAACGGCTAATATAGAACAGTGCAAAAATTACGACAAAATGACGAAAGAATTTCTGAAATTTTCGGCCGAGTTACCGCGCGGGCGTAAGAAAAAAGTTTTTTTTTTAAAATTCACCATAAATTGAAATATTGTGCTAGAGACTTCCAATTTGTTGCAAAATGAAGGTAAATGATTGAATATTACTAGAATGTAAGAGTTTTAGCTTACAATTGCGTTTTTTGACCATTTCGGTCGAGTCAGAGTTGACTGAAGGTTGAAATTTTTTGTAGTCGACGTTTGCTACGTCCACTCGGCATTCAACAGACAATTTTAGGCGACGTTTGCTACGTCCAACAGGCGTTTAAGGGTTAAGGGGATTCGCTACAAAACTAACAGCAATGGGCAGCTCGAGGGAGCAAAAGGGAGCACTGAAGTGTCCTGGATAAGTTTCCAATGTCTTCTAAGGACGGTGTGTCCGTGTGATGCCTTTTATAGCGTTGGGAGATTAAGATCCTGCCTTTTGTAGATGGCATTGTATAGCTGCAGGGCCACATTTTCTATAAGGGTCGTGCGTACGGGACATGAGGTCATCTGGCCCAGGTGTTCAAGATGGGGCTGGTCACGTGGGTCAGTTGCTAAGCGAGGGAGCCGCTTTCTCTTTTGACTTTCCTCCTCAGCCGGCTTTGCCTGCCTAAGGCAGGATTAGCATCTCCGAAGGGACCACCTGAAATCAAGGTCTGTGGGCAGTTACTTGGACAAAGAAAAGAGATTAAGAGCTTACCCAAAAGGGGTAGTGGTGAGAGGAGTCAAATAGGGTCAAATTTTACTTTACTGTTGAAATGAAAACCATGAACATTATTTCAAAGAATGTAAAATATTCTTATATTGTATTTTACTGTAATTCTTTGAGGATGACATGGCATGTGAGAGGTTTACCTCATTACACCTCCCCCACCTAGTTGACATTCACACCCTTAGTCAGGTTGGAATGGCTACAGTCATGTTAGCTCATCTGACAAGCTATTCTCTCTTCACAACCTTTGGGTTACAGTATTTAGTGAGTCTGCAAAACGTCAAAGCCAAACAACAAGAACAACAAAAAGTCACTTATGACATTTACTCTACTCGCAGAATTAATTATGCTGCCAACAATACTAATAACCTTAGTTTGTAATGATACTAAGCAGCATTTAATGAAAACAAAGTGAAGTGAGATGGTTACTTAACCCTTAAACGCCGAGCCTCTATTTACAAAAACGTCTCCCGTATGCAGGCAGCGTTCGGTGAGTTAGCGCCGAAGCGGAAAAAAAGTTTTTTTCAAAACATCACAGCACGCTTAGTTTTTAAGATTAAGAATTCATTTTTGGCTCCTTTTTTTGTCATTGCCTGAAGTTTAGTATGCAACCATCAGAAATGAAAAAAAATATCATTATCATATATAAATATTGGAATATATGACAGCAAAAAAAAAACATATAATTGTATACAAATCGCGCTGTAAGCACAACGGTTAAAGCTAATGAGTTAATTTTTTTGTAGTTGTATTGTACACTAAATTGCGATGATTTTGGTATATAACAAATTGTAAAACGATCAAAGCAACACAGAGAAAATATTATCACAAAATGATGCATGAATTAAAGTAAAAGCGCGGACGTAAAAAAATGTTTTTTTTTTCAAAAATTCACCATAAATCGAAATATTGTGCTAGAGACTTTCTGTTTGTTGAAAAATGAAGGTAATTGATTGAATATTACTAGACTGTAAGTGTTTTAGCTTACAATTGCAGTTTTAAACCATTTCGGTCGAGTTAAAGTTGACCGAAAGTCGAATTTTTCTATTTATCGATTTATATGAAAATATTTCCAAACTGATAAAAGCTACAACCATGAGTTACTTTCTGTTGTATTGTACATGAAATTGCGCACATTTTCATATATAAAACTTTATGTAACGACTAATATAAACGGTGCAAATATTATGACAACGAGGCGAAAGAATTTCTGAGATGTTCGGCCGAGTTACGCGCGAGAGATAAGGAAAATGTTTTTCGAAAATTCACCATAAATCGAAATATTGTGCTAGAGACTTCCAATTTATTGCAAAATGAAGGTAAACGATTGAATATTACTAGAACGTAAGAGTTTTAGCTTACAATTGCGTTTTTGACCATTTCGGTCGAGTTAAAGTTGACCAAGGTTGAAATTTTGGCAGTTATCGTGATTTATGTGAAAATATTTCAAAACTGATAAAAGCTACAACCATGAGCTATCTTCTGTTGTATTCTACATGAAATTGCGCACATTTTCATATATAAAAGTTTATGTAACGACTAATGTAAACGATGCAAACATTACGACAACATGACGAAAGAATTTCTGAGATGTTCGGCCGAAGTTACCGCGGCGCAGACGTGAAGGAAAAAGTTTTTTTTTTTTCAGAAATTCACCATAAATCGAAATATTGTGCTAGAGACTTCCAGTTTGTTGCAAAATGAAGGTACATGATTGAATATTACTAGAATGTAAGAGTTTTAGCTTATAATTGCGTTTTTTACCATTTCGGTCGAGTTAAAGTTGACCGAAAGTTGACATTTTGGCAGTTATCGTGATTTATATGAAAATATTTCAAAACTGATAAAAGCTACAACCATGAGTTATTTTCTGTTGTATTCTACATGAAATTGCGCACATTTCCATATATAAAACTTTATGTAACGACTAATATAAAACAGTGCAAACATTACGACAACATGACGAAAGAATTTCTGGCGCGGACGTAAGGAAAAATTTTTTTTCAAAAATTCACCATAAATTGAAATATTGTGCTAGAGACTTCCAATTGGTTGCAAATTGAAGGTAAATGATTGAATATTACTAGAATGTAAGAGTTTTAGCTTACAATTGCGTTTTTTTACCATTTCGGTCGAGTCAAAGTTGACCGAAGGTTGAAATTTTGGCAGTTATCGTGATTTATATGAAAATACTTCAAAACTGATAAAAGCTACAACCATGAGTTATTTTCTGTTGTATTGTACATGAAATTGCATACATTTTCATATATAAAACTTTATGTAACGGCTAATATAGAACAGTGCAAAAATTACGACAAAATGACGAAAGAATTTTTGAAATTTTCGGCCGAGTTACCGTGTGGGCGTAAGGAAAAAGTTATTTTCAAAACTTCACCATAAATCGAAATATTGTGCTAGAGACTTCCAATTTGTTGCAAAATGAAGGTACATGATTGAATATTACTAGAATGTAAGAGTTTTAGCTTACAATTGCGTTTTTAAACCATTTGGTCGAGTTAAAGTTGACCGAAGGTTGAAATTTTTTGTAGTCGACGACGTGTACGTCCACTTGGCACCCAACAGACAATTTTAGTCGACGTATGATATGTCCAGTAGGCGTTTAAGGGTTAATTGTTAACAAAACCAAACACAACATTAAGAGGTTAATATGGTTATTCTTAAAGTACTCCATGTGCTTATTAGTTATAGACTTCAGTCACAAGGTCATGTGGTTATTTCACCTTGCAGAGGCAGTACAACGAAGTATTCGTGGTCTTATATTATGTACTTCCACGACACTTATACACAGTGGCACTGTGTCAGATGTGGCACTAACATCATGGGTGCCTCGTGGCACTTATCTACGTACGTGATGTACAACTATGCGTGCAATTTACACAGGTTTGCAAGTTGGGGACTTGAGATTTATATTACAAGGGAATAACAAAGAAAATGATGGATGCAAGAAATAATGGCTGTTAAAGAAAAATTTATTATTAATATACCACGATTATATTTCTTAGCCTATGCTATATTTGTTCTTTAGCCCAAAGGCCCTCAAAAGGTAGTCTGAGGGCGCCTCCTCTGACAGGTTGGCTTTCATATGGTAAGGGCCTAATGGCTGACATAAATGATTTAAGGTGTATCATGCTGTTGTAGGCATGAAAGGAAAGTCAAAGGACTTATAATACTGGAATATCTGGCATTTTGCACTCTACATGGGCAGAGTGGAAAGCAAAGTAAAAGGTGAGCCTTGGTAAGGCGTAAAATAATGTGAGTAATGATCAAAGGAGAAAAGGAAAATGTTACAGGAAAGGAATAAATTACACAGCTGTAAGGAAAATAAATAGGTGAAGAACCCTGGCATCCTCCTCTGATAAAGGTGCCAAGGATCTTCGTAGGATAAAGGTGAGGCACTGTGCCAGATTGGCACTAGTGCTAGGGGAGCTCAGCAGCTCTCTTTAGGCTGCCTGGAGTTGTCTATGCTCGTGATTTTACTTCCGTGGACCTCTTGCAGGTTGATGGTTTGACTTGGTATGGGGAGTCGGTGGAACCGAGCCCAAGGAGGACATTGAAGTGCCACCTGTTTCGGCTTCTTTGACAGCGAAGGTAAGACCATTCATTACAAGCTCTACCACGAGTCATTGCAGTTCCTTGAGTTCATCGGCCAGTTAAGATATGGCAGAATCCTTACTCATACCCATGTCTGCGGAGGACTGGGAAAGAGAAGAAGAGGTCATGGTGTACATGAGAGGCTTGCAGGTCACAATGACTAGCTCAGGCACGGGTTGCAAGGCCGCACCTTTCGGTGAGCTTACGCTTTGGTCAGAGGAATCCATCTCTCTTACCAACACTGGTAGCATAGCCAAGCTGGGAGAAGAGAAGGGATCCAGACTGGGATCTTTTGAATGGAGATCTGGGACATGCGCTGGCACTAACACTAAGGCAGGACCAGGCACGGGTATTGCATTTGGAGTTTGCTCGCTGTTCGGGATGGACAGAGCTGGGCACTGCTGAGTGCACTCAAGAAATACTGGCAGAGATGATGAATCAATTTTGGGATCTCCAGGAGAGATATCTATGAGGTGTTTTGGCACTGGCAATAAGGCAGGGCCTGGCACAGGAAGGAGATTTGAAATTACCTTATTTAGGGTAATCCTGCTATCACAGGCTTCCTTTGTAGTCATTGGAAATAGGCTATGTAGCCTTATTCCTCTTGATTTCTGTCTTTGTGATTCTTGACTACTGCAGACAAGGCGAGTTTCAACAGTGGTGGTAGGAGGTAGAGGCATTCTTCCCTTCTCCATCTGCTTCTGCATGATTCTTCCTGAACCGTACTTCCAGTCTGAATACGGTTGAGAGTTTAGAGTTGGGGGTCTGCCCTGCTTCAGAAGGCTTAGGAAGCTTCTTCCCATGCACCTTTCCCTGTGGGGTAGGGCAAGGAGTCTTGATCGTTGTCAGTAATTGTTTCCTGGGGGAGGACTGGCACCTAGTGCCATTTCCTGGGACTTGAGGTTCTCTTCATCTTTGTCTTTCTGTATGCTTTCAAACTTACTACGAGTTGAGTTTTCTTTCTCTCAGAGGAAAGAGTGTGTTGATCCTTCATGTGGATCAATCACTCTTAGTTTACAGGATCTAAGACTGGATTTGTGGCTGCCAATGAGTTTTGAGTGGTCTCCCTGCTTTTCTATGGTTGGTTGAATGTAGCAACAGGTAATTCCTTGAACCCTTCTCACTGCAATCCTTTGAGATTGCTCAGAGATGGGTTTTCATGGCTCATTTGCACAGACAGTTGGCTTTCATTGCGTGATCCGCAGGTTGGGTCCAGTGGTGCCCTCCCTTGTTTGGGCAACCAGGGTGATAGGGGAAACTCTTTGACTCTTCCGGCCTGTCCTTGCCCCTTCTATCTGTGGCTCTTTGGGCATTATCTGCAATTTTTTCCCTGCCATTGAGAGAGCTTAGGCTCTAGCGTAGTTGTCTTGGTCATGACTTAGGAGTGGTGTTTTGAACCATATGATTTCATCTGTATCTGTGTAAGGAATTCACTTAGGGCCAATCCAGCACAGTGACTTTCTACCTTTCAAAAGGAGAACTCTCTATGTTAGTCAATGCCAAGCTGATACCGCAAGTAAACTTGAGTCTCTCTCTGGTAGACATGTTTTAGTTTATTGCTAGACAGAGCAAGGAGCCTTTTGCTCTCTTTCTGTTACATGCGAAGGCAGTGGATGACCCAAAGGAGGAGGCTATATTCAAAGTGCTTTAGTCTGGGGGTAGTCTTTGGCAACTACCTGGCCCACCAGACAACTTCCTGAGAGCCATTTTCACATGTGGGGGAATGAGATACAGTGCTGTCTTGAGTCCTAGGGCAAAATTTTGGCACTGGGGCCTATTTCAGTCATTTTGGAATGAAGTAGAGCCTGTGGCAAGTTTGGTGCAGTTGACTAACAGCACCTGTCTTTGCTAGGCAATGTTTTATAGGTTCCTGGGCCTATAAAAGGCACTGCAGTTGAATTTTCATGTTCAGTTGGCCTTCTCTTCTTTGGGACAGTAGAGGTTTAAATTTGTTGTCCTGTGAGGTTTCCCAGACTTCTCTCATTTGGAGTTCCGTCTCACCTATAATCATCCTTCAGTTTTCAGAAAAGTGGTAAGAGGAAGAAGAGAATGGGGAATGCATTCTTACCCTGAGGCTGCTGTTCGTAAGAGAGTGCCTGTCTCTTTTGAGTTCCTGACATTTCTTACCTTTTTCCCATCTATTTCCTCGCCTTATTCATGGCTCGCAATAGGACCTCTACATTACAGTGGACCCCAATATTCGCGGGGGTAGGGACCACAACTGCCCATGAATAGCTAAAATTCATGAATACTGGAGAAAAAATGCTTATAACTCCCTATGTTAATAGTTCAAACACCAATGTATACCATAAACTGTCATCCTAAAACACTTTAATATCATTTCAGTCATCTGACAGCATAACTGTACCCTTACAGATATATGGCTTACAGCTATGTATTAACATTCCTACAACTGTTACTGTATTCTTACCAAGGGGAAAACTAATCAAGTTATTCCTCTATTCAGGCACTTATATTTTTTTTATGCAGTTGTATTCAAGCCTTACCATTTTTTGTTAACGTAGAAAGGGTACATTCTCAAGTACACAGGGAACAGTAAGTACTGTACTGTGTAGATAAATGAAATGTGAGACTGTGTATCACCTACTATTTTACTATGCCTGTGTTCATTACATTATCGTATACCCTATATATACCCACTATGAATATTATTGATGTTTTAAGTATAATAAATACACCTATGTACTTTATATTTTTATATATATTTCATTATGAAAGTGGCAATGCCCCAAGGATATGGTAACATTGTATTTTTCCTGCCTCTGGCCATTGCATGAATTGAGTGTATTGTCAGTGTTCACCCGTGACGGATGTCTCTCCATCCACTTGTATATAAGTACCCAAATGAACCTACTAACTTATACAGTATATAGTGTTTCCTTCCTCCCTTCAAGAGAAACAGTCACAGGATGTAGTAAGCCCTATTATGGCTCAGTAAGGAGTCCCCAACATGGCGCAGTGATATATGAGTTTACAGGTGTTTATAATTAACGCAAGAAGATGATGGATGGTGCCTCAATTGCAGCCTGGATGCTATGGACTTGTAGTGTTAACTTGTGTTTCAAAGTGCAGTGCTTTTCAAGTGTAGTGTGTTTGTGTTTTCAGTGACTCAGTGTTGCCCTATAGTGTTTTTAAGTGGTTTCCCAGTGTTTTGTGCTGTATTTCATACAAAGTAAGGAGTTTATTGCATGATAAGCCCTGCACATCGACGTCCACCCACTTCTGACTTTCTTGGGTAACTGAGTTCCTGAGAACCATACCACTACCCACACACTGCACTGCCAGAATAGAGAAGTTTTTATAATGTAAAAAGTTTTAATATAAAGAAGGAACTATTCTGTTTATGTTCTTTCCTCTTCATGCACTAAAGCTTTTTTGTGTTATAATAAACCATGGATCATTCATTATTTCAAGAGGAATCTACAAATATCCAACAGTCACAAGCGGAGGACAATTTATTCCTAGTGGAGGAAAGTTTAATCCAAGTGGGAGGACAGTTTACACCAAGTGGAGGAGTACAAAGTAGACATATGGCATGCCCGCCTCTCTCCCCACATTATACTCATCCCTAGTCAGCTACAGGAGCCGATTTTCTTCATTTAATTAAGTATTTGGAGCAAACTCGGTTACAAGAGGATGCCAGAAGACGCCAGGAAGATGACCTATGACGTAAGGAGGATGACAGATGTTGACAGGAGGAAAATGCATGTTTCACAGCATTGATACAGAGGCTGGTTCCTGCTACTTCTTCAGATAATACATCACTTACTTCGTCAGTGCCTACTACACCAGCTACAAGCTCTTCAGTGCCCCCACCTCAAAAAGCCATCACCCAGAACCCACTGTCCCTTTGAGCAGATGCCAGTTTTCAAGTCTTTCGCAAATGGAGACGTCAATAGGTCGATTACTCGGTCATGGTTGATTTATCCAAGCTTCCTAGAGAGAAGCAACTCATTCAGCTTAGAATGCGCCTTACTCTCGAGACACAGAGGATCTTGGAACACACCCTGGGTATTCCTCCCAATACAGATAAGACAGTAGACGAGGTCTTGAATGTTCTACAGGCTCATGTGAAGAGCCTACAAAATGAAGCCCTTTGCTGAAGAGAACTCTTAAGCTGTAAACAGTTAGAGGGAGAAACATTCTCAGATTTTTATGTATGACTCAAACATGTTGCTGAGGAAGTGGGCATTTGCCCTGGGAATTCTTCAGTATGTGAGGAGACTTAACTCAAGATGATACAGCATACGCGGTAAACTGGCAGAGGTGAGGGCTCCAGCCACCCATCTCCGCGAGGCAATGTCTTAGGGGTACAGCCAATGAGTGCCAAGGTTACAGCCAGTGAGCGCCTAGGAAAATGAATGGCGCTCCTATATTGGCTTCTTTGCAAACGCCAGCCAATAGCGTGTCAAGTAGCATTGCCCTTAGGTATTTCAGCTTCCCAAGCAGCATTTTCTTTCTTATTAGAATTTGCGCTTCATTTGGCAAATGTTCTGCAAGGAAAAAAGTACGTTTTATTGATATTTTGCTGTGTGTACAGTAATATTAATATTTGAAGATTATTAAATTATTTTTTTATCAAAAAATTTATTTACTGTAGTCACAAAAATAAAATGAAAATAATTAGTAAATATTTTAGATATACTTTACGAAAAAATCTCATCCTAAAACACTTTATGTAATATCATTTCAAAGATGAATACTGTATAGTGTACAGTATTACCATATTCTTTTAATGTAGGTAGGGGTGACAGTGGTACATCGTTTGGTGAACATTTTTCATTAATATTAATGTTTATACATTAATAATAATATTTGAAAATTAGTACAGTAAATAATTTATCATAAAAAATGTATTTAGCCATGAAAATAAAATTAAAATATCAAATATTTTAGTTATGCTCTGCTGTATTTATTAATTAATTTTTTCTTTATTAATAAGTGGTATCTCTTCTTTCTGTATTTCCCTTTCAGTACTTCCTCTTACTTCCTAATGAATGCCATATTCTTTGGAAGCATGAATTTCAAGTCAATGTTTAGTGGTGAGGAACTGAGATTTTTATCCTCTTTCCTGACCAGAGAGTGAGCACCTAGGTTTCTAGTGTATGGCAGCAACAAATATTTGTAGGATTCTTGCATCAGCAAACTTGGGGAGGTTGTGCACAAGTTCCTGTTGTACTGGAGACAACTCACTCAGTGTTGTCACTGTTCTTTAGTTCCTGTTGCCCTTGTAGTTGCGGGTTCCATAGGCAACTTTGCCTCCCCCCTGGATTTAGTCACAAGAAGTTGTGTCTGGAGGGGATTGAGACTATGGGAGGATGATGGGAGTGCCTCTAGGTTTTCCGTCAGGGATGCTTTTGTGTTAGTACACATCCAGTAAGGGGTGGGAGGCACACATGGTCATTGCTCAAAGTGGTAAGTCTCGTGTTAGGGTTGATGTCCAGATACCTTTTGACACCATCTCTACAATCGGAGACAGGTAACAGGGACGTATATTCCCTAACCGATCACACTGGTTACTCCTCAGCACAACAGGTAACTTGGGTTCTTTCTTCTCCATGCTTGCTTCGATTTAAGCATGGAGAAAGGCTTCTTTCCTGCAAGATAACCTTGAACCTTATGTCTTTATCACCATTTTGCCGTTTAGTATGTAATCAGCAGCAGGTTGATTTCTGCTTTTACATGGTGAAATCTAAGACTTACCATGTGTCCATGACAAGTAATATCTGAACTTGTTAGCTCTGTGGTTCGAGGTCCTAAGAGATATTCCTCTCTAGTTAAACTTCGGATCCAGCCACTTATAGTCAGGCATCTCCAGATGTTGAGAGTTCTGGCACTTCACGCCAGGATATTTTCCAGCGTCTCCTCCGTTGGAGTCCTCTGATACATCCGTTCCTTGAGCAGCTGTCCACAAGGCTAGAAATTTCTCCAATTTTTAGTTCCAGATTTACGGCTTCACCTGTTTGCGGATTTTTCTGTGGAACATATACAATATATACATTATTTGCGGAAAATTCGCTATTTGCAGTACAGTATTTTTCTTAGAGATATATTCACTAATTACTGTATTTTCACATCATTTTCATGAATAAATTCATTTTTTGTGATAAAACTATTAAAATACTCAGGTATAAGAGTTTTTAGAGGGTATTTTGGTGTTTCAACTATCAAAATAGGTAGTTATAAGGGTTTTTAGAGGGGTGTCAAGTATTCACGGATTTTAGCTATTCGGCGGGGTTTGTGGTACACATCCCCCACACATACCAGGGGTCGACTGTATGTCTCTGATTAGAGCTACTTGTCAGCAGGTATCAGTGTTTTGCTCAACAACCTTTACTGTGAAACTTTTTTCTGCCCCAGTTTTTGGTAGGCATGGTCAACCTTCAACCAGGGTTTGATTCTAGGAATAGATCCCTTCTCTTTGAGGGAGATCTTTATCAGTCCTGATAAGCTATAAGTCTTTCAGGGATTCAAACCCCAGAGGGTCATGACTCCCTCCTTTAGGAGTTTGACTCGTAGCCCGTTGAATCTTTTTGAGGGTTGTCAGACATTGGTCTGAACCCAGAGACTGTGTCTTGTTTAGCTTGCATTGGCATAGGTATAGGTAAGTCATCTAGGCTGTTGTATCTATGGTACTCAGGAAGCAAGAGATCTGTTTGTTCGGAATTGTCCCAGATTTTGTAATGAGATTCAGAACTGTCAGTCATGTCAGTTTGAATCTTTCTCATTATCCTCATTTAAGGACTTTCTAGTAGTGACTTGCAAGATACTACTGAGTTCTGTTTGAGTGCTGCAGTACTGTCTTGAAGGAACTTGACACCTTAGTTTTGTTTGTCAACTCTTCGATTAGTAATAACTGAGATAAGGATGGAGTTTTCCGAGTACACTTACCTCCTGCCTCTGCAAGTTGATCCGCAGTTATTGTCTCTTCCAGTGTGGAAGGATAATTGCTGCTCAGACGAGAGCTCGAGATAGGGGCATCACTCTATACTTTGCACTGAGCAGGAACTTATTAGCTTTCAGATATTGTGTGACAAAAGGTGATCAAGTATTATTGCCTGCACAGTGTTTTACCTATGGAATGTTGCCCACTAGCCTTGGACATGCTTTCCATGGACCAGTGGTGGCTAGTCAACAGGTTGGATAGCAAGCCCAGCTTCCTTTGGGACAGGCAGCACCTCGCCTAGGTATCCGGTTGGCATGAGACATGCTAGCAGTGACTGGTTCTCCTCCCTCTCTCTTTTTCTTCCTTCCCTTCCAGTAAAGGGAGTCAGAGTGCCATTCTGTATACAAGCTGGATGGACGTGAGTGCAAGTTGGTTATCTGACAGGACACCAGTCTTTTTATTGGTAATGATGTGATACAAGTTCCCCTCCTCTCTTGGCAAAGGGAAAGGAGAGACAATAAAGCATGATTGTTGGTCATACATACTTGTTTTACTGTCTCCGACACTTCAGTATGGGTTCTTACAGTATGACTGAGTAATGGAGTACAAACCCTTTGCTTAATGGCCCAGAAGCCTAACATCTGCTACATCCCATATGTGCAGTGTGCCAGAGGTGTAGGGTCCCATTCTCTGCTCCTAAACAGACAAGAAAGGTAACACCCCAAGTTGGACAAACCTACCTCTTGGTTCAGAGAGTACCCAGATTCCTCCCACCAGTGGGTAAGTTTCATATGTAAATACAGTTTGTATTTGTGTAGGAACAAACAGCAAATTTTAAAAGTAATTTGTAATGTTCCTATCATACAAGCCTCAAGTTCTTTACACTAACTGCCCACTTCAGCCACCCCTCACTCTGCTACCTGGGCTAGAAGGCAAAGTGGAGTGCAGACTGACAGGTGGCTGAGGCTTCCCCCAGCTTGTCAGTAGTTTACTGCCTTGTCAATAAATTTGACTGGCTGTTCCAGCTCATGTTTGCAAGGTAAATCTTATATAAAGAACTTCAGGTTTTTATGTTAGGAAAATACAAATTACTTTCATAATTTGCTATTTTTTGGTAGCCACTGTTTGTCCTCCAATGAGTTACACTTCTCATTCTCCCAGGGCTCATAAGAAAGACCAATGAATAACAAGGAACTCTTTCATAGTTGGTGTTAGCCAGAATACTGTAGTGCCTTTGATAGACAGTGATAAAGTGTAAAATGACTCATGTGGAGAGGGCTCTTTCCTGTGTCTGCAACAATTATCCAGTTTTCCTTCACCTTTCCCACACAGATGTGACAACAGTGCACAAACAGGCTAAGATTCCTATTACTCGCTAGATCTGCTAAAGAAAAATTACCACAATTTCCCATGCTTTTTCATCAGGGTTCTTTACAACCTGTTTTTTTTTTATAGCATAGCCACTGTTCTTCTCAAAGGAGCATAAAAAAGAAATTGACAGGTGACAAAAGGCGTAGCTGCTGATTAAAAAATCCCACTGACCCAGATGAAAAAGTGGTTCATGGTAGTCACTTGAGTTTTTACCTGCCTCCTCTTATTCAGGATGCCCATTAAGGTTTAACAATGAATGATAGGAAAAAATAAGAATCTACTGTATATATGTGCAATTCTGCTTGGTTCTAAAGGGACTTCTAAAATTATGCCAGGTTGAAATATTGCATTTTTGTGCCCCTCCACAGCAATATCTCATGAGTACCACAGCATCAAGAAGGCCCTTTGTTTTCTACTAAGGCACCTGTGAGACTGGGACTTACTAGACCACCTGCCAACACAGTGTACCCAAAGTCGGATGTCATGGTAGCAAGGTTCAAGGAAGACTACCTGTGATGACTACCTTTTAAACTCAGATTATTTTGCAAAAAAGTCTCCAATATGAACCAGGGATGCACCAACCCCTCTGGCGCCATGTGAACCAGGAAGGGGTGAGTTCTGCCTTTCTAGATAGTGACACTAAGACAATTCTCAGCCCGTGCAGAAACAGTGGCTTGTTTGTGATAGGGTGTAAGAAGTAAGGACTATATGGGATGTTTTGGCACAACATCTAAGTAAACCGGGAGTGGTTGAACTGGGCATAATATCTTGTATGTAATTCTGATTTCCTTTAGAAGAATAAAGGATTCTTATTCTAAGGGTCTTCATTTTAGGCCAGAAATGACAAGCCAGGAGGGAACAGTGACAGTTAAGTGTGTGGCTGATGAACATTGTCCCCATTTCAGAGAGCCAGTATACCAAGAAGGTCAAAGTGACCACCTATTGTTGCATTGAAATGTAGTTGCATTAGAGCTACTGAATTGAATTGAGATGATAGGGGTCTAAGAAACTTATTCAGGGACCCAGTAATGAGAAGCCTTGCAGGAGCCAATCTTTGCAATGCAAAGGACTGGAGAAGTGGATGAATATATGACTTTTCATCCTCCTATGTAGGATAGAACAGTGGACAGTATTAGGATTAATTTTCTTGCCCATTATCAGTAGAGTAGGAATCAATTACTCTTAGGCCAATTTGGGGCCCCTGGGTAGGTGGTACTATTGAAAGTTAGTAGTTTGTTCAAAACTTTAAAATTTGGGACACTGGATGGCAAAGGTAGAATGTCCTCCATTTGTTCCAGTCTTGTACAAATGCATCTGTTGCTATTCCCTGACTGTCCAGGTTTGGAGACATACACAGTAGAAGTTGATGTTTTTTGCATGCGGCAAACAGGTCTACCTCCTGATGCAGAAGCACATTAGCAATTATTTGAAAGGATGGATTGTTTAGCATCTACTCACTTGAGGCTACAGTCCACCTTGACAGGGAGTCTGTTATGGCATTGAGTGATCCCAGGAGATGGATAGACAGCATGACTGCACTAAGAGGGGCTGAGGAGGAACCTGACCTCTTCATTACTGTCATATTGTCTAGGAATGCAAAATGTGAATCCAATTTTCTTAGTGGCAGGAAGACAGCCATCAGCTCTAGGAAATGAATGTGGCACCTCCCTAAAGTAAGTGATCATCTTCCTGCTACCTAACTATCCTCCCAATGGCTTCTCCAACCTGTCAAGGAGGCATCCAAGTGTATTAATACCACACAGATGGAGGAATAAGTTTGACCTGTTCTGCTGAGTCCCTTATTTTGGTTTAAGTGTGGCTAGGAATACAGCTGATCAAGAATAATATATCAACAAAAGGCCCAGCCATATAAATGCCTATTGGGTGTGAGGTAGGGCTGATTCTAGTTTATCAGGAAACCCTTTTGACTAGAGTCTGCTGACTACCCCTCTAAGGTTTCATAGACATTCTTCTTTGGCAGCTCCCCAGTTAGCCAATCATCTAGGTAGACTACCAATTTGAATGCCTTCTTTTCTGAGTTACTGGGCAGCTATTGCTGCTAATTTTGTGAAGACTCTCGAATGCGAAGGGCATGACCTTGGATCTTAAACCTGTCCCTCCTTTTCCAAAACCCTAGGAAGGGGTGATAAACAGCAGTAATAGGGACATGTTATTATGTCTCTTTCAGATCGATAAAAGCATTACAAGTCCCACATTTATGAGTGAAAGTACATGGATAGCAGTAGTTATCTGGAAGTTGCAGCTCACAACTTGTCAGGCTGCAAAAATTGTAGAGTGCTGCCATAGGATTTGCAAAAAAGAACTTTGTAGCTGGAGCCAAAATACTCCTAGAAGACTTTGAGAGCTCTCTTGTAATTACTTCCACAATAGTGGACAAGTTTAGAACAGAAAAGAGGTGGAGCCTTATATGGAACTAAGAAGTGGTTGTCTCATCTGAGATTTAGCCCATAGGTGCACAAACTCTTGGGTGGCCATATTGAGTGGGAACTTTGTCCATTAAAAATGCACGCTAAGCTGAGTGGTACCCCCCACTTGGTTATCAATATTTAGCAAGTAGTAAGGTAGTTGAAGAAAAAAAAAATGAAGCCCATAGCTCATCGGTGTGTTTGTTACATGCATTTAGTTGTAGTAATTCACAAAATGCCATTTTTGGCACTGGGTGACCTGCCCGGCCCTAGTGCTGGGCCATATGGGCCAAATTTCTTATGTCCATCCTAAATTATTTCATTAATGAATTATAGTTAACCAAAGAATAGAAAACCTATGCAAATTTGATGGTCTGCGGTGGTGGGCTAAATGGTAGTTATGCATAATGAAGTGTATCTTGACAAATGTTATTTTTCTTTTTATGGTTTGACATGGACAAGTTCAGGTTGCCTTGTGTTGTTTTGCTAATGTGGATTTATTGCCTCATCTTGTTGTCTTAAGATAAATATTTTCTTATGGTTTTCAGATAGCCCCAGAGACTGTAATGAAGGATATTCATTCCTTAAAATTACTTTTTTTCAGTTATTATTCTATCAGAAGTTGATAAATTGACTAAGGATGCACAGCATGCCTTGCGTCGAACTATGGAGAAGTATGTAGCAACTTGCCGACTTATCTTATGTGCTAATTCAAGTTCTAAAGTCATACCAGCTATACGGAGTAGATGCTTTGGAATTAGAGTGGCTGCTCCTTCTGTTGATGAAATTGCACATGTTTTGCAGGTAATTATGCTTATTCCTTTACAGATAGAATAGGTTGACTAAAAGCCTATATCCTGGATAGGTATCTTTTTCATGGCAGGTACTGCATATGTTTCACCATTTTCATTACTTTTTGTACTTAATGTATTTCTTAAGTGTTACTGGGAATGTGATTACTGTATTACATTACAGTCATACTCCGAACTATCTACTGTAAAGGTAAAGATGTACAGAGAAATAATAAGTTGTAAAAATGTGTGAGTGCTAACTATGAGAGAGAGAGAGAGGTAGATAAGCGTTGTCCTTACTTAGGAGAGTGAAATTACTTATCAATTATTATGGAGACTGAGAGAATAACACATGAGAGAGAGAGAGAGAGAGACAGAGACAGAGACAGAGATGTTGCCCTTAATTGAGATATCAAGTTAAATTATGAATTATTACAGAGACAGGGAGAATAACTTGAGAGAGAGAAAGTGTTTCTTACGTTGGATATCAAAAGATGGAAATTCAGTATTAAACTAACTTTTAAATGAAACTAAAGTTACTGTAATTTCATTGAAAAGTTAGCTTAATGTATTACCCTCGAAAAAGAAATAAATGGTTGATTTAAGAATACAGTATAGGAGAGTGTGAAGATTAGTGTACTATTTCTCTCTCACCCCATTCCACCAATCTATTTTTAGAAGTCTTCTCAACCTCATTTTTAAAAACTTCTTTATTCTGTCTCTTTCTCTTTGTTCTGAAATGCTCTATGTCTCTATGTTTTAGAACGGCATATTTACAGTTTATAGATGGTACAGGCAAAATAAGATCGATTTAAAATTATTTGCTGTACTCTTAAAGACCTGCAGAGAAACAGTAGTATGTAGGTTGCGCTAACTACGAGAGAGAGAGAGAGAGAGAGAGAGAGAACAGTTATCCTTACTTAAGAGAATGAAATAAATTTTTTACCTAATAACAAGTACTAATTTTCAAATATTAAAATGATTAATAAGATTAAATACAATAATAATAATATAACTGTAATTACAAAATTTGTATGTGAGACATATTTTAAACAAACAAATATTTTTCCCTCAACTTCTGTAAGAAGCTCGAAGGCAAAAGCTGTCAGACATGTCACTTTAACATGACAAGAAGGGGTAGTGTTGCTGATTAGTGGTCAAAGGTTTCTTGTAATATTCTCTCTCTCTCTCTCTCTCTCTCTCTCTCTCTCTGTATACAGAGAGAGAGAGAGAATTACAAAAAACCTTCTCAGAGAGAGAGAGAAAAAAATTATTACTTTTATTTAATGTTATTTAATTTACACATAAAAGCTGGAAAACTTATAAATTACATAAAAAATTAAACATAAACACTTTTGCAGGGTTTCTCAGTATTCTCAAATGTTCACGTGTCTGTGAAAAACTTGTCTATGATAATTAGTTAGGTTCCAAGGAAAAGTTCGCGTGTCTGTGAATTCGCGCAAGTTCGGGGTATTACTGTATCTGGAAAGTTTATAGGCAAATATTGCATTAAGAATTTGACTTTGGTTGAAGATTGCATTTTATGTTTCACCATGATCTTTTTTTTTCTCATCACATAAAGAAGCTTGGGGTTATTTCTAATGTCAGGGAATATAATTAATAAACACCAATCCCTCATTTTTCCCTTTTGATATGCCCTTAAACAAATACCTGTACTTACCCCTATTCTGTGTGTGTGATTTAATCGGCCACTGAAATGTGTAATAATCAGAGTAACCAATTTGGCAATACTAGTGATACTTCCTGTTTTACAAAGTGGTTGGGTTCTGACTCCTGCAGCCTACATCCAATTTTCATGTAGGTTGGAGCTAGTTGGGATTTGTGTGCCTATCAGTAGACCCTCACTGTACATATACTGGTATCTCTTACTTCATCAAACCTAGATGCTTAATGTGACTGTTATTGTAAATAATATGAATGTTAAAAATTACAAATTTGTAAACCTAAAAAAAAAAAAAAACACTGAAGTCCTTCTCTTGATACTAGTAGCCTGAGCTAAATTTAATGTCTCCCATACATTACGTTATGCCCATTTTCTTTCATGTGATATAGCTCAGATATATCTTCATTGTAAATAGCCTGGGTGGTTACTGTATTCATAAGAATGGATGTCTTTGAGGGAGCAGTGAGAAGAAACCTCTGGCTGAGCCAGAAAACTCACCCTGTGCAACAAAATTAATAATTCTCATTTTAAACTTGTACTGTGCAGCTGGTCTTTTGTACTGCTTAGCAACTCAACACAGGAGCTATAGTTTTGGTCAGTTGAATTTTAAGAATTTCATTTTAAGAAGTCTGTATATGCATTTTTGCCTAATTTGATTGTCAGTTATCAGTTTCTAGTTTGCTATATTGTAGTGAGAGATATTATTAATACCATTCCTGTTGCCAGTTGCTGATCAGTTATAATTTAAATTTTCATACACTTAATATTGTACATTCATGGCAGAGAGAGACTCCAGATGCTGAGTAGTAGTTCCATATTCATGTTTATTTCAAGCTCTCAGTGGAAGGTTGTTTGTATGTCATTTTTTATGCATTCGTACACTGTATCAGAGCCTTCCAGTTCTCGTGTTGCCTTTTGCATTCTTCTACAGTACAGTAAGGTTTAATACTCAAATTGCTTGATGTGTGTTGTCCTTGCACTCACCTTATCGTGATTGGATGTCAGCTATCTTGGTAAAGACAAAGTTTTATAAAAATCTTGGTTCTAATGAAAGTTATGTTTCCCTTCTAAATTTATTAGCATTTTAAAAATTATAAATTCTCCTCCACCTGTTGTCTTGGGTAGTAGCTGAGACTTTATCTAAGGCACATTGAATATTCTTAAGTTGGCAACTTGGACTCAGGATTCTCACTTAGTCTTTGGGCACAGACAAATTTTTGTTTTTATAAGTTCATGAATCGGTCTTGGGACTTGTCATTGTTGTCACTCTGTAAAATTCTCAACACCCCTCTTTTTCAGTGGCCGACTTCTAACTGACTTCTGGTTCAAAAGTCCCTATTTATAATGGTCTTTCTGAACGTATGAATCATGACCATCTGCCTCGGGAAGACTCTTATGGTGTTCTTGTTTTGATTAACTTCTGACCCTACTAACTGATTCACTAAAAGTGGTGATCACACTTTTTTACATACAAGATACACAATATTATTTTCTATGGGTGTCAGACGGTCAGCTCCGTCACCTGTGATCATTCAATTCGTTAGCGCCCTTCTCTGTTTTCTCTCTGTCTGTGTTTTATCAGTATTCTCTGTTACGCCCTTTTGCATTTACTAGTTCTGTTATATTATGTTTATAAATGCCTGCCAAATGTTTTGAATGGAAATGACTATTTTTCTTGTAGAACACCAGTAGATTATTTGTGACAGATTGGCAACTTAGTACCCCAAGTCATGTGTGAGAGAGGAAATCAGTCCTCCCTTACTAGTGGTATGGAGCAGTCATCTGCATCTCTCTTTGATCCCCAGCCTAGCACCTTTCGCGGGGTTGGCGTGTGAATATGCGAGTCCGATGGTGTTGGTAGTGTTCGTAGAAAAACAACTTTCCTAACAACTGCAGAAATAATTGAAACTTTACATTTATTAGAGGAATTTGATGACAGTGATTCTTATGGTAGTGAAAGTGATTATGAAAATGATATTCTTGAAGGCTTGGGATAGTCAGATAGTGTGGATGAAGAACTAAATGCCCTACTTATCTACAAGAAGTAAGTGATTCTGATAGTGATGTGATGCACATGAAGGAGAAGTTATTGGTGAAGAAGAGATGATTCTTCGAGGCAGAGGGTCTGTTTGCCACAAGCAGCGGGGGAGGGTAGGTTTCTCTTCTTCCTGCAGCTCATCTGGGGGACGAGGTGTTGGTGTTCGCATGCGTCGTTCGGCACCGGCAACCCATGATGGTTGGACTAATGGCCGTGATTATGTCCCAAATAATTATGTGTTTACTAGGTGAGCAGGAGTGACACATGATTATAAACTAGACCCAATTAGCGAAGAATCTGACTATTTTCGCAAATTTTTAGACAATGAAGTAGTGCAAGTCATGGTCGACGGAAGCAATCGGTATCATTTACTCCCCACTCATGACAGACCTCCAACAGCCAGGAAGATGTAGAAATGGGTTGACATATGTTTGCAAGAGATGCTTGTTTTTCTTGCGCTCACCTTGTAGGGGCTTTTTTTTTTATTTAACACAATTGGTGCAGAATGATTGGAACAGATTCAGAGGTTAAAGAAAACTTTTCACCTATCCTAATTTATTAACCTTAATGTTACAGTGGCCTGAAGACCCTCAAACAGAACCTTATCCTAATTTTATTTACATTTGCCACAGTTTAGCAATTATCATCTTTCAATACTTAACCTAACTTATTTCCTACTTACCACTAAAATTTACCAAAACAATCCTCCTATATTTAACTTAGCCTAACTTCATACCATCAGTAGTCAAAAATATTATCAACAAATAATTCAACTCAGATTCAAGTTCCTTATCTTTCTCAGCACTTCATCTCAGAATAATCCAAGATAACCACGAAAGTCAACACACAATTTTGGGGATCACTACGGAGTTTATGTCAGCTATGACATCCAGCTGAGGGTAGAAATTACTTTGGAATTTCTTCATGCAGTCTTTTTCTACACAAAAGCCCTTCTCTTTTTCCAAACGAGAATGTGAGCTCTCATTCACAGTAAAATCAGCCTACAGATATTTAAGCACTTAGGACAGTCAATGTCTTAAGTAGCTAACATGAAAATTTGACACTAAGGCACTTGAAAATGGTTTGGTCTCAACAACTGGTCGACTGCTTTGGTAGTTGCCAGTGTCAATTTCCTCTTCCAGGTAAAGCCTCTTCTAGTTCAGGTGAAAGGAAGCCAATTACTCTGCCCTATCACACTCAAGCAAACTGCAAATAAAAAAGAAAAACAACATGAAAACATACATTGTACATTCATAACAAAAACACAAAATAAACATAATAAAAAAACATAACAACAACAAAAACGAAACAATCAGTTCACACAAATCATCTTTCATCACACAAACCCAAACTTAGCCTACCACAACCTTACTCATGCCTCACATTTCAAAACATTGTGTGAGAGACTATTGGTCAACAGATGCATATGTTTACACACCAATATTTTCTCATTTCATGCCACGAGATAGATACCAAGACTTATATCGGTATTTCCATTTTACAGACGGTACTCTGAGGGGCATGGAGTCTATTGATAGGCTGTGGAAAATTAGGAACATTTTAGAAATGATAAGGAAACAGTCCAAGAAATATTTTTATCCATTCCAAAAACAGGTTGTAGGTGAAAGTTTAGTTTTACTTATAGGACTTACCTGGTAGTTACATATAGCTGTCATCTCTGACGCGCGGCAGAATTTTAAATTTCGCGCTAGCGCTAAAACACCTAGGTGATCCTCTACCAGCGCCCTCTATAGGTAACAAGGAACTATCCCAACAATGTTCTAGAACCCATTAAGTTTTCTGCCGAGAGACCGGTAACACGTCTCCTTTTTGTGGTTGAATTTTTGTCTGCAATTTATACTTAAGTATTCCTTTGTGTTTTTTTGCTAGCTAGCGCTTTGCATTTGTGGTCGAATTAATTCTTTGTACAATATGTCTGATTCTGGTTCCCAGTATAGATATTGTGCTTTAGGCTGTAGGACTCGTTTGCCTAAAGCGGTTATCGACCCCATTCAGTTTGCTCTTCATGTAGGGGTAAATTTTGTAATTCAGAGAATACATGTGAGGAATGTATGCATCTAACAACGGATGAATGGTCAGCCTTAGAGAAATATCTACGGAAGTTAGAAAGGACAGAGTTAGGAAAGCTTCGCAGAGGTCATCATCTGCTAAGTCTGTAGGGCAGGTAATTCAATCTGTTAACCCCTCTCCTATTAACTCTCCTTTGTCCACCCTGTTGATCCCAATCCTATCACCGTGTCAGAGTTAAAAGTCCAAATGGACACTAAATTTTCAGCTGTGCTTTCAGCCATCCAGACGATGGGCCAAGCCATTGAAAAAATTGGCTCCTCGAAGTGAAGTGTTAGTGGAGGAGGTGTCTGTTCGGCCCACTCGTTCTCCCAGGTCTAGACCTCTGTCGGACTCCCCTGGTTCAGGAGAGGGCATGTCGAAACCGAAAGGAGGCGAGTGGGGCTTGCTCCCGAGCAGTCACCCCCTCAAGTATTCCTGTTGTGCATTCCCAGGATGCTTCCGCACGCCATAGAAAAGGCGCTGCTGGGGATGTGTCTTCTAGTGGTGATGATTCGTTGACTCTCCTCGGGTGGGCGCTTCAAGCATTCTTCTCGCCTCTCAAGAGGTCTCGCGCCCCTCCTGCAGCGATTCCAAGAAAAGATCGTTGACGGATCCGCATGCGGGCTGTAGCTTCTGGGAGGATCCTGAACCTTTTTCCTCCTCCTCTTCAGTAGATCAGCCCCCTCGTCGGAAGGAACCTCGCGTTCTATTGCCCGTATTGCGTGTTTCCGTTCCAGGAGCGTCTACATCTCGCCCAGCCTCATCGCAGATAGTGCCTCCTCCTACTACGGTCAACAAGATCCCCGTTTTGTCGCCAAGTCACGGACAAATTGACGGATCTTATTCAGTTCTTTGTGTGGCGCTCGTGCTGCTTCGGGAGCACCTGTTGCGGAGATACTTCCTTCGAATGCGCCACAAGTCTTGACTCTAGAGCCTCCCACTTCGCATGCACCAATGAAGAGGCTCAACCAGACGCTTCAGCATTCTTCTCTGGCTCCGATTCGCCACGTTCGGTTGACTTAAACGCCACTTCAGCATGGCGCGCGCCACTTCAGCTTAGCGCCGGCGCCACACTTGACGGATTCGCGCCACATCGGCATGGTCGTAAGACTTTAGATTCCGCATACGACCTGCTTTTTTCGTCAGGAAACGGTTCCTGTGCACCAATTGTCTCCTGTGTCTTCTGTAGACGAAGAAATCAAGAAGATGTAGAAATAGAAGAGGACTTTCCAGGAATCAAGGAGAAATCTTGGGTTATAAGGAGTTACTCAAGTTTTTCGTGGAAAACTTTGGGGACTCTTTTAAGCCTTCCGACTCCGGCTTCTCCCAGATCGCAGTTTAAGAGGGATAACGCCTCGGATCCAGCTCCTTTTACACCCTAGTTTTGGCGATTTAGCCAAGAAGGCTATCAAGAAAATTAATTCCTGGCTCTCAGACAAGAGAGAGCAAGGCAAGAGTATGTTTTGTCTTCCACCCTCCAGATTGGCTCATTGCAGCCGCATGTGGTACTGAAACTGGAGAACGTTTTTCTTTGGGTGTGTCTGCCTCCGCTCAAGGAGACTTCTCCAGTCTAGTGGATTCAAGTCGTCACACAGCTCTTCAATCAGCGAAGATCTTTTCACGCAGTCAGAGTTGGATCATCTTCTCAAGAGTATTTTCGCTGTTGTGGAGGTCATCAGTTTCCTTGATTGGTCAGTGGCGGCTCTGGCTAGGAAAGTCAAAGAATTCGGACTTTCGGATGCGCAGTCGACGGATTTCACTTCGTAGTCGACTGCATAGACAAGGGGTATGCGACAGTGCCTTGGAGCTAACTTCGGTTTTTGCAACCGGTTCTGAAGAAACGACAACTCTGGTGCTCCTTTTTGGCGAAGGGTGTTTCCCGCAGCCAGAGGTCTGCTCTCCTCTTTGCTCCTTTGTCGAAGGACCACTTGTTCCCGAAGGAATTAGTTCGAGAGACTGCTGAAGCTCTCACACAAAAAGCAACACAGGACCTGTTGGCTCAGTCAGCAAAGAAGCCAAGAAGACTACTCCGTAGCTACTTCCACCAAAACTTCGGTGTTTTCGGACACTTCCAAGACGTTCAGGGCAAGTCTGCTTCTCGCCCTTTTCCAAGTTTCGTGGGAAAGGAAAATCTTCTACTCGACCTTCCAATTTTCAACAAAAGAAATGAGTGTGCTGTCCTCCACATAGCAGTAGGTGCCAGACTCCAGTCGTTCTCGGAAACCTGGCAAAAGGTCACTCAAGATCCTTGGACCTTACAGGTGATCCGAGAGGGGTACTCCATCCCATTCCAACAAAAGCCCCCTCTATCGGACGCTCCAGTCGTTTTTCCAACCTACTCCAACGACTCTCAGAAGTTTTGCGCCCTTCGAGAAGAAGTAGAAGCACTACTAAGGAAACAAGCCATCGAATTAGTGCCGACCCCATGCTCTCCGGGGTTTTACAACCGTCTCTTTTTAGTTTCAAAGGCGTCGGGAGGTTGGAGGCCGGTTCTAGACGTGAGCGCATTGAACGTTTTAAATAAAGAAGACGAAATTTTCGATGGAAACTACAGAGTCGGTGTTAGCATCTCTTCAACCGGCGACTGGATGGTCTCGATAGACCTCCAGGATGCGTATTTCCACGTTCCTATCCATCAGGAATCAAGGAAGTTCCTGAGGTTTGTTTTCAAGGCAAAAGTTTTCCAGTTCAGAGCTCTTTGTTTCGGACTGTCAACTGCACCTCAAGTGTTTACAAGAGTTCTGTCAACGGTGGCGAAGAATCTTCACTTGCAAGGAATAAGGATGTCAATGTATCTGGACGACTGGCTTCTGAAAGCACACTCCAAAGCCAAATGTGTGGAGGACCTAATGAAGACATTATCTCTGGTAAAGGAACTAGGCCTACTAGTCAATGTTCCGAAATCGTCCCTGTCACCATCACAACAGATAGTTTATTTGGGAGTGAGAATGGACTCTCTGACTTTTCGGGCTTCTCCATCAATACGGAGAGTAGAGTCTTGTCTAAGCATGATAGACGACTTTCTACATCGCGAGGTTTGCTCAGCCAACCAGTGGATGAGCTTACTGGGGACCTTAGCCTCGATGGAGAAGTTCAAAACTGGGGAGACTCAAAATGAGGCCTCTGCAGTTTTATCTACAAAGCCAATGGCCACGCAAAACCCATCCGGATTCCTTTCTTTTCAAGATCTCAGATCAGATCAAGAAGGAGCTGTTCTGGTGGAATTCAAAGGAAAGGCTACAGGAGGGAATTTCTCTTTTTATCAAGAGCCCAGACCTCACACTCTTGTCAGACGCTTCGGATCAGGGGTGGGGAGCGACTTTAGACAACAAGGAATGTTCGGGCCTGTGGCAGGAAGAGCAGAAAGAACTGCACATAAATGTGAAAGAACTGAAAGCGGTACATCTAGCCCTGATGCAATTTCAGCAAGAAGTAAAAGGCAAGGTTATTCTGGTTCAGTCGGACAACACGACAGCTCTTGCTTATATCAAGAGGCAAGGGGGCACTCATTCCTTCTCCCTGTATCAGACGACCAAGGAACTTTTAGAATGGTCGGAAGAGAACGAGGTCACGTTATTGACCAGGTTCATAAAAGGCGAGAGGAATGTAACAGCAGATCTTTTAAGCAGGAAGAATCAAGTCTTGCCCACGGAATGGACCTTACATCCGCAGGTTTGCAAACGATTGTGGAATCTGTGGGGTTGTCCGCTAGTAGACCTGTTTGCAACAGACAGAACAAAACGCCTCCCAGTATATTGCTCCCCAGATCCGGACGACAAGGCACTTTGGGTGGATGCAATGACAATGAGTTGGGATTGCCTAGATCTTTACGCTTTTCCACCGTTCAAAATTATCAGGAAGGTCTTGGAAAAGTTCAGGAACCACAAGAACACCAAGATGACTCTAATCGCTTCCTTTCTGGCCATCGAGGAATGGTTCCCAGATCTTCTCCTCCTCCTCCTTAGATTTTCCGAGGATCCTCCCGTTGAGGAAAGATCTACTCAGACAACCCCACTTCCTGAGGTTCCATCAGAACTTGTCCGCTCTCGACTTGTCGCCTGCAGACTGTCGAGCGACTCCTCAGGAAGAGAGGTTTTCAAAGGAGGTTGCAAAGCGCTATTGCGCGACCCAGAAGAAAGTCTTGGACGCAGTATACCAGGCTAGATGGAATCAGTTTAGAGACTGGTGCAATAGACATGGAGTTTCGTCTTCTAAAACCTCTCTAAATCAAATAGCGAAGTTCTTGCTATCCCTTTTAAGGAGAAAGGATTGTCTTTGAGCACGATTAAAAGTATCGATCAATGCTTAAGTCGGTATTTAAGCACAGAGGTCTAGACATCTCGAACAATCAGGATCTAACAGATTTACTTAAGTCTTTTTAATACCTCGAAGACGAAAGTTCCTAAACAAATAGCATGGAATTTGGACATCGTTCTTAAATGGATTTGTTCAGATCAATTCGAGCCTTTGGCAAATGCATCGCTGAGAAACTTGACTAAGAAAACTATTTTTCTAGTAACACTCGCAACAGCCAGGAGGGTGAGTGAGGTTCATGCCTTGGACAAAACTATTGGTTTCTCTCAAGGAAAAGCTGTATGTTCTTCCTCTCTTAGGTTCTTAGCGAAGAACGAAGATGCGTCCAGACCATGGCCGAGGTCTTTCAGCATTAAGAGCCTTTCAGATCTTGTGGGAGAAGGAGAACAAGAGAGATTGTTGTGCCCGGTGAGAGCCTTAAAGTTCTATATTCACCGAACAAAAGGTATCAGGGCTCTTCGAGAACTTGTGGTGTTCTGTGAGAAACCCGTCTAGACCACTTTCTAAGAATGCTCTTGCTTTCTTCTTAAGAGAAGTTATTTCAGAAGCCCATGTGAATTGTCAGGACTCAGACACGGAACTCTGAAAGTGAGCACATGAGATAAGAGCTGTAGCTACTTCTTTGGCTTTCAGGCACAACCTCTCAGTGCAAGCAAAAGATTGTGAATTCTACATTTTGGCGATGTAAGTCGATCTTAGCATCGCATTACTTGTCAGAATTGAAGACTGATTTTGACAATGGCAGTACCTTAGGGCCTTTAGTAGTTACTGACACGGTGGTGGGTGAGGGGAGAAAGAGGGGCAACCCTATCCGACTAACATTTTCTCCTTGAAGTTGGAAATTGAGTTTGGTTAGCGTCGTTTGTAGGTACTATGTTGTTGGTTTAGGAGTACCTACAATCTTTTAATTTTATGGTTGAAAGTTTTTAATTTTATATTTTGGTGATAGAGGTGATCCCTTATTGTTAATTTGGTTCTGCGCCCAGAGCAAGGGCATACTAAGTCTTGTCCGTCACGGCGTTGTCCTCTACGGCAAGTACTAACAGATTGTATCTGACACCCGGATCCTTTATATCCTGTCTATACAATCGAGGGATAAGCAGACTACAGAGGCAGTAACCGCTGAGTCAGCAATCCTTCAAGGTAAGGAACTAAAATCCATGTTTTTGATTTCTAACAATATATGTGGCTGACATGATCCCACCCCCTCTAAAGGTGCCAATCAGCTATATGTAACTACCAGGTAAGTCCTATAAGTAAAAATGATATTTTTATGATAAAATAAGGTTTTACTTATACTTACCTGGTAGTTACATGAAAAACCCGCCCACCTCCCCTCTCATGTCAAGTGGGCTTAAAACTTAATGGGTTCTAGAACATTGTTGGGATAGTTCCTTGTTACCTATAGAGGGCGCTGGTAGAGGGATCACCTAGGTGTTTTAGCGCTAGCGCGAAATTTAAAATTCTGCCGCGCGTCAGAGACGACAGCTATATGTAACTACCAGGTAAGTATAAGTAAAACCTTATTTTATCATAAAAATATCATTTTTATTCAAAGGTTGCCTTATATTCAAACAATATATAAGAATGAAAAGATATCATTTTGGAAAAAGATTATATATATATATATATATATATATATATATATATATATATATATATATATATATATATATATATATATATATATAAAAATATGTGACTGCAAAACAGGATATGTTCTGGACATTGTTGTTTATACATGGACAGACGTAGATATTCCAGTAAATGATCCCTTGGGTCACTTGGGGCAGTTGTGAAGACGCCGATGGAACCCTATCTGAACGCTGGCCATATCCTTTATACTGATAATTACTATACGAGCCTGGGGCTAAGTACCAAACAGGATATGTTTTGGAGATAGTTGTTTATACATGGATAGACATAGATATTCCAGCAGATGATCCCTTGGGTCACTCAGGGGCAGTTGTGAAGACGCTGATGGAACCCTATCTGAACGCTGGCCATATCCTTTATATTGATAATTACTATACGAGCCTGTGGCTAAGTATGTATCTACTTGAAAACAACACTGGCTTGGTTGGTACTGTGAGAGACAACAGGAAGGGTTATGCCAGTTTTCCTTAGGGGTATCAAGAGAGGTGATGCTGTTTACTGGAAAAAGGATCATCACCTTGCCATCAGATGGAAAGACCAAAAAGAATTCAGTATACTGTTGTGTATTCATACTGGTCAAATGGTTTCCACTGGCAAACAACACCATCGGTCTGGAGAAACCATTTACAAGCTGGATGTTATTGTGGAGTATGTGAAAATATGAGACTTGAAGACAAATCTGACATGCAAATAGGATATGTGGCATGCACCTGCAGAACAATGAAATGGTAAAAAAAAGCTCTATTCCACATTATAGTGTGTATGTTGAATGCTTGTAGTTCATATAAGCTTCAAACAAATAAGTCTATTTCTTTGAGAGTCGTCTCCATGAATGTGTGTAAGCAGCTCTTGACCAAACGTGGAGAATTTCAAAGAGCCACCAAGGGAAGAAGAGTAGAGCCACTGGAAATGTTTTGACTGGCATCTAAACAGTGGTGCCAAGCCAGCCTCTTGGAATGCCTTCCGGGTACAAAATTAGGAAAAATTAGGCAAAGGACCTGCCATGTATGTTCTCAAACAAAAATATAGAACAAAGAGAAAGCAGAAGGCTCTCAACCTGGTGCTCTACCTGTGTTGTGGGCTTATGCCTGCCATGTTTCAAAATATATCACAGCCAAAGCATATTCTAAATGAGAGAGCGAGAGTAATGTATGATGGATAGCTTTTCATACTTTATTTTGAGCAAACTTTTTATATACAATTTTTTACATTTACAGTTATATTTTACTTTCATTACATTAGGGGTAATATTTCACTGTCATAACATTTACAGGTATCTTTCGAGGTAGTAATTATATTTTTTAATTTGATTTCAGAGAGAGAGGGAATTTGATTTTTTCACCGTACCGTGGGATATCTTCCATAATTTTTATTTCATACTTCTTTTATTTCAAGTAAACTTTTTTATATAACTTTTTACATTACAGTATACAGTACAGTATTTCACTTTCATAATTTAGGGGTAAATTTCGGATACATAACTCTATTTTTATATGAGAGAGAATGATCTTTTTCAGTGAATTTTGGATTGATTTTGATACTTTTGTGTTTTTGTTGGTAAACATTTTTTAGTAAATATAATAGTTTAGATTATTTGCTGGATGCATCTGCAAACATTTAGAGTACGTTGATTTGCATGCTGTTTTTTGTAAGCATGTTGGCAAAGAGGCCCTCCCTGGGCGAAATCAATTCAGTCAGTTGTGTCTCCTCTTACCGCCTGTAGAAACGTATATAATCAACTCACTGTGGCGAATACAGAAAATTTTTCAGAATCTTTTTTTACAAGTACATGTGCCTGCTATTTCCCTTCCATACATAAGTATATCTCTGCAATTAGTGATTATCAATTTTAGCCCGGTCATGTGTGTATGCATTACCTTATATTAGCCCTGACTGTGAGCGTTAAGAACAGGCTGTTTGTCCGTATTAAGTAATCCTTCAATTATCTGGATCACCATTATCCTTAACTTGACATTATCCAACACACCTAGACCAGGGACCAAGGCCCCAAAGGTAAGTTTCAAACTATTTCATAGAACCACTCTCTGATGGTTGGCAATGCTGTGTGGCCTCAGAAAATATTGGTAACAATGCTTACACTCAAAGAGATTGAGAAAGGGTTTTTTGAGGGTGGAGGAGCCCTCAAGAAGTTTCCAAGGTCGGGGGATGGGTCGGATGACTGGATGCCATGTTAGAGGAGAGACAGTAAGGCTGTGTTGAGGCGCTCACTCTTAGAAGGGGTTGTTTTGAAAGGTGGTTGGAGCAGGGGAGCAGTTTCCCTAACGGGGGGGTGATGGGGATGCATTGTTGGATGGGTGAAGAGGGCTAGGTAGACATCTTGCTTTATAGAGCTTGTTTTGTGTTGTGCCTGTGATTTTTTATTTTTATGTTGTTCTCATTCATATTTTTACTGTATTTTCTCTTTTTTTTATTTTTACATCCCAAAAGATAAAAGCATTTGTGTGCGTAGGTTATGAGAGAGAGAGAAAGAGATACAACAACTGAGAATGTCAGTAGTGATAAAATATTCTTGTGCATGTTATTATGATATGTGCGATAATCATACTTAGAGTCAACTAAACTTATAATGAAATACTGTACTGTAATTCAAACAAGGCTAAAAATAAAAATGGCAAATGTGATACTGTGCTAAAAAACACACACAAACACATGCGCTGTGTAGAGACTTGTTAGTTCTTGTTTCATGGTGTTAAGCTTATGATTTTTGATATTCTTTTTTATTTTTACAACCCACAGAGTAAACACAATTGTGTGGAGAGAGAGAGAGAGAGAGAGAGAGGGAAATATCAACAGTGATAAAATGTTCTCTTGTGCACTGTTATGTGTGATATTCATATTTAGAGTTAACCAAACTTGTAATGAAATAAATCAAGCAAAGCAAAAAAGAAAAATGGCAAATGTGATTCTGTGCTTAGAAACACACACACTGTAGAGATGGTAACATCAACGTTGATGAAATGCCACATGGTTGTAAACACACATACACACACACACAGGCATGCAAATGAAGCTTTTCAGTAGTTTTCATAAAACGCATTTGCTTCGGACAGTCGTCATTGAGAAATGCTATATGCACTAAAGATGTAAACACAGGGTGTTTTACACAAAGTTTCCATTATAGTCTTTGCTTACTGAACGAATTTCATTTTCGGTAGATTGTACAAGGCTAGGCTTTCAAACAAGATTACTAAACTTATGGCTAATGTAACAATTCTTAATCATCTCTTATAATTAACAATCACGTAAAACAACATCAAGTATGATGTAAAATTTCAAATCGGGAAGCAGCTGTTTTGTGATTTTGAGGGATTTTATTTTAACATTAAGTATGGTAGTTTAACTTTGTTACCCATTTTATAGTTATGTACAAGAATAAAGATAATAATACCAGTAATACAGCACATTAGTTTCTTTTAGCAACTAAAAAGTGATTCTCTTAATTCTTTTGCTAGGTGGCTCAGTCAGCTGATTCTGAGAATGTAAATATTAGCCATTGGAAATTGTAAGCAGCAGTTTTTTTAAATATATTGTGATGATGATACAACATGATAATGATACCGTAGAAATGGATTCAGTAAGTTAAATATCAGTCTCATAACCATTTATCTTAAATACAGCTTTATTAGCCTGTAAGTGTAACATCTAGCCTAGGTCAGTAGTTCACACACACATTTTGTATCTTGTGTATGGTAGTACAATATGGTAACAACTGATAAGAAAGTTGCTGTATGACAATGCATTAATGGTGTTAAAACCATGGTAGGCTGTGGGCAAACACAGTAGGCTACCCGCCTACTGAATTGTTTCAGTTACAAGAGAGAGAAAAAGAAAGGTTTACATTTGTTTTCAAAGTATTTATGTAGTATATTTTGTTACCAATATGGGGAAAAGGTAGATGATTAATTGCATTTTGCATTAAGTTTGCAGTTTAAATTGTGATGGTTGTTGTTTGTAAGCATATTGAGTGTTTACAGTTATATGGTATTTACAAGATTAGGTGAGGAAGGGTACAGAGTTGACCGTGAACAATCTTAAATTTTTTATTTGCCTTAATCCAGATTTCAGCATTATTCGATGGACCCTTGCCTCTATTAGTCTGGATAATTGAAGGATTACTGTATTGAAAGTTATAATACAGGGAACATCATTAACCCTAGAATGGTAACCTGGGGAGATATTCACCCAACTGAATCTGGCAATGACGTAGTACCCCCCCAAGGGGTTGGGGGAGGGACTCCAGTGGCTCAGTACCTTCAGTGCCTTATCTGACTTGGTTGGTGAAGGGTGTGTGGTCCCGCGCTCTCGGCTGGTTTTTGGCTAGAATGCATTTGGGAGAATTTCTCCCAGGGTTACTGTGTCCGTATGTTGTACATACGGGTGGAATTCTCCCAGTGTTACTATTATTGTATTATTTTGTAAACCCTTGCCTAATATTTTTTTTTTTTTTTTTCAGGCAAGATTTAGTGAATAAAAGTTAGTGAATTATAAAGAAAAAGGCATACACAGATGAAGAACTGTCTGAACTTATGAACACAACTGGGGCTCTCTCAGTAATTTGTGCAGATAGAAGTGGTTGTGAAAGTGATAATGATGAAATTGATGAACTTGAATGTGACATATTATTTTGTAAACCCTTGCATAATATTTTTTCTTTTCAGGCAAGATTTAGTGAATAAAAGTGAGTGAATTATAAAGAATAAGCCATGACCAGCAAAAAGGCATACACAAATGAAGAACTGTCTGAACTTATGAACACAACTGGGGCTCTCTCAGAAATTTGTGAAGATAGTGGTTCTGAAAGTGATAATGATGAAATTGATGAACTTGAATGTGACCTGTTATATGATAGTGATGAAAACCAAGAATATTTACCTGAACCAGGAGATGAGAGTTCTGATGAGGAAGAAGATGACGTGATGATGAGCATGAAGAAGAAAAGAGGAAAAAGGGTAGCCTCTACACCAGTCAAACGCCCCCGTCGTACCTCTGTTGACCGTTCTCTATCCCCAATTCCTACCGACGTCCCCACACCTATCGCTTCTACCTCAGCTACTCCTGCTGCCACTGATAGGGGAAGAAGGCGCCAGCGTGATATTCCGCCCATCGTCACATTCAAGACTACAACGATTGCCACCCCTAGTAAGTTTAGGTGGAGTTGTCGGCCGCAGACCCCAAGTAACGTAAGGACTCCCACAAGGAACATCGTGAGCGCCTTTACTCCTGGCCCAACTCCAGGGGCGGCAAGGAATGCAGTGTCACCAGAGGAAGCTTTCAGTTTATTTTTCAATGATGATCTCATCCAAGTGATTGTGACGTGGACTAACAAGGCCATTGATACATTTGCCTCCAACTATAAAAGAAGATCAGCCACTTTTGCTCCCACTGTGCCATTAGAAGTCAAAGCATTGCTGGGTGTACTTATCATCAGTGCCCAGAAGTGCGATGAACACATCCCCACCAGTGAAATGTGGAGCGTGGATACAGGTTGTGGTCTATACCGTGTGGCAATGTCCGAGGCTCGGTTCAGGTTCCTTATTCGGTGTCTAAGATTTGACGACCCACAAACGCGACAGGTTCGGCGAGAGGTTGACAAGTTTGCTGCTGTGAGGGAAATATGGGACATTTTTATTGAGAGATGTGGCAAACTGTATGTCCCCATGAAAACCTCACTGTTGATGAGCAGCTACTGGGATTCAGGGGCCGCTGCCCCTTCCGTATGTACATTCCCAACAAGCCGCCAAGTATGGAATCAAGCTCGTTCTCATCAATGATAGCAAGTCCAAGTACTTGGTTGGTGGCATCCCATACTTGGGGAAGCAGGGGACTCAACCAAAGGGCGGCCTTACACTCGGCCATCAGTTTACCCGAGAGCTAACGAGGCCTTACCATGGAACACACAGGAACGTCACAACTGACAACTGGTTTACCTCTGTTCCCCTGGTATCAGATCTCCTAAATAACTGTGGCATGACTCTTGTTGGCACAGTGCGCGCCAACAAGAAGGAGATACCGAAGGAGATGACGGACAAAGCTACAAGAGAGCGTGGATCAAGTGCCTTCCTGTACACAAAGGAAATGACTCTGGTGTCATATGTGTCTGATACATCCAAGACAACAAAGAAACTAGTGTTGCTCCTGTCATCTCAGCACACTCAGCCCAACATTGGCACTAAAGGAAAACCGGAGATCATTGAATTCTACAATTCAACAAAAGGAGGCGTTGATACGTTTGACCAGATGTGTTCCGGGAATTCCTGTTCGCGCAAAACAAGACGTTGGCCACTCTGTACTTTTTATGGAATGGTGAATGCTGCCAATGTAAACTCTTACATTTTATACAAGGAGAATATGGAAAGAGGGGGCAACAGAAAAGTCATATCACGCCAGAAATTCATGCTGCAGCTCGGGAAGGCCCTAATCACCCCATGGGCCACGTCACGGCTGGATTTACCACTTGCCCGATCCTTGCAGTCCTTGATCACCACTGTCTGCAATGTACCATCACCAGGCAGTGCTGCAGGATCACCAGGGACATCTTTCTCAGCCAGCAGCGGTGCATTGGTGCGCTGTTGTGAGTGCCCGGTCAAGTCCGATAGGGAGACGCGTCACAGATGCAACAAGTGCGTCAAGCCGATGTGTCCTCGGCATCTGTATCCAGTCTGTGGTGACTGTATCTAACAGGTGAGTGTATATATAGTACTGTATGTGTTTCATTGATGTACTTTGAGTCATTTGAAGCATAATTTGCCATACTGCAAGTGTTGAATAGAAAAAATTAATTTGGTATGTACTGAAAAATTTACCATTTTTTGTCTGTCTCCCATACAGATTGTATACTGAGCTTGGGAGATGGGATTCAGCCAGTACGTAGTCCCATGACAGTAGAGAGTTCTACACCAACAAAAACAAAATTCGGAAATCATTTTTTTTTTTGTCAATTTAATTAGTAAAGTACTCCAAGAAAAGTCTATTTTTTCTGTATTTTGAAAAAAAATAAAAATATGATTTACAGGAGGATTTCATTTATAATAGCCTCAATAAGAGAAGGAGTTATATTTCATTCGTATGTGTTCCAAATAACAAGATTTTCAGGATAAGTATTTTATTTTAATTATTTAATTACCGGGTGAAATTCACCCAGGGTTACCTTTCATGTTACGGAAATGGAGGGTTACCGTTCTAGGGTTAATAAGAAATCTGTGTTGAGGCTGAAAATCAGTTTCACTCATTGCGTTCTCTTCAAAATTGGTACTATAATCTCTTAATGCTGAGATTCTATATCTCCTGACCCCAAACTTGAATTGGTTAAAAAGGGCTTGCCTTCAGAATAGTTTGTTACATTTGTTTCATCCCTTACATATTGAAAATTTGGTTATTTGAGAACAGTCCTTGTTCTTGCACAGCACTAACTTGTGGTTTGGCTAGATGGATGTTTTGAGTATCACTCGTTTTACCATGATAAATCTTGGAACCTCTTATTTTGAAAATTATCATTATCATTAGTGTGGTTACAATTCTGAAGATGATTACCACTTGCATTTGTATGAGCATTAGGATTCTTTGTTTATGTTTTCATTGGATTGCTTGAATTATTATGTGCCTGTATGCTGAGCCTGGATTTGCAATTATCAGTCTGTGGTGCCATGTGATATATAGAACAGAATTTAACTGTGCAATCTGCCTTATAATGACCCATTCTGTTACAATTATAACACTTTATATTCTGGTTATTAGAATGAACAACATTGACCTGCTGATTATAGTTGCATCAGAGCTCGATTGCTTCACATAAGATTGTTCAAAATTGGATAAAAGGGAGGGGTCTAAATCCTGAACCTTATAGCAGTATTTTTGAATTTGGTCAGTAACAGTGACCTCACAAGAATTCTTTTCAAACTTTGCATCAAAACAGCTGACTAAACCAGCAGGCAAAAGATCAGTCATAAAGGCAAGTTGCGACACAACACATACCAACAGTAGAAATGGTATTTGAACACACCCAAGTTCAAAACACTATTGAAGTTGAAACCTCATCCATATCAGATGCTATGCCATACACCGATCTCAGAGTAGCTTTAAACTCCTTGCAAGTCTTACATGTGAAGAAAGTAAAAGTTCTCATCTGATTATCTATATCCCTCTCAGCATAATCTGTAAAAGACCTAGCTTCTTGCAACTGCATGACTTGGTCCTGAACTTTCTTAGATAATAGGTGAGCCTCTACTGAATTTATCAAGATCTCTACCCCTTGGGTTAATTAACCATTAATTACCCCTCGGAAAGGAACAATTGCGAAACTTCTTAATGTCCTCATTAGTTGAAGCCATCTTCTCAGTATTTGTTGTTACTGTTCTATTCATATTCGTGTTTCTACAAAAGGCATATATACTTGTCCTGACTGTAATCTTATGTAAAACAGAAGACAACACCAAATCAGAACAGTGTAATAAGTAGGAAATAAATTTTCCTACCAGAGAAAAGAAGCAAAAATATACCGCTTAGAAACTTATGAAGTGGCTCCTAAAGGCACTAACACAGATCACAGTTTTCTGCTAAGACTAATGCAGACGTAATGTGTTCTGTTGAATAACTGATAATGTTCTTGGACTTAGCTTATATGAGAGTGTTGTTGTAACATCATTCCTTGGAAGTGTCGGCAGTTTGATATTTTTCCAGTCTTCAAAACATCAATAGGGTCATCTCAGGGCATGAAGTTGGATTCTACCAGGTGTACATCTTATCATGTGGCATGCTGCATTGTAGACGGGACTTTTCCATCATCTTATACATTGGGCGACTTTGTAGATAAATTGTCAGTAAGTCGAGAGAGGACTGTTTCTGTTTCCTGTTTGAAGAAATATGCTCTCCTCCCATAGACGTACATACTGCAACAATCTCTCTCTCTCTCTCTCTCTCTCTCTCTCTCTCTCTCTCTCTCTCTCTCTCTCTCTCTCTCTCTCTCTCTCTCTCTCTCTCTCTCTCTCATTGTTACTGACTGCCACTGCCATGATGTAAAGGCACCTTCAAAACGATAAGAAAATGGGTGTGGGCCTTTTTGGTGGTTTTATTATATAAAAATAATGTAGTACTTAAGAGACATTTGTTATCTCTTAATGTTCTTGTTGCCCAGTGGCTAACCTTGTGGCATTTGCACTTGGCACTCACACACAAACTCATGAATGAACGCTAATCCTGAGTTGCCTCATACATCTCGTAGCTCACACAAAAGATCACGTTAACATGTTACAACTTAACATCAGGAAAGATGGTTTACCTTTGTTTTAACAAAACAATGTTGCATTAATTTACCTGGGACCATAACACCGAAAATTGACGAACTGTCAACACACACATCACATACCACAGGTTAGCAATGCTTTTGGCTATTTTACATGGCATCATCAAAGTATAGGTAAAACTCACCTCGAGAATACTACCAAGCTTCAAATTTATACCTTTTTTTTTAGTTCCTATATCTTCACTAGTGTTATAGAAGATGGTCTTTATAGAATTTCACAAAGAAACTTCTTGATCACAATGTGTTTTTGGCTTAACCCTCTAACGCCGAGCCTCTATTTACAAAAACGTCTCCCGTATGCCGGCGGCGTTCGGGAGTTAAGCGCAAGCGGAAAAAAAGTTTTTAAAAAATCACAGCACGCTTTAGTTTTAAAGATTAAGAGTTCATTTTTGGCTCCTTTTTTGTCATTGCCTGAAGTTTAGTATGCAACCATCAGAAATGAAAAAATATCATTATCATATATAAATATTGAAATATATGACAGCGCAAAAAAATTTTCATATATAATTTTATACAAATTGCGCTGTGAGCAAAACAGTTAAACCTAACGGGTTATTTTTTTCTTTGTACTGTATTGTACACTAAATTGCAATGATTTTGGTATATAAAAAATTGTAAAACGATCAAAGCAACACAGAGAAAATATTATCACAAAATGATGCATGAATTCGTAACGTGCGGACGTAAAAAAATGTTTTTGTACATGCAACTTACCCGTCAGATATATACTTAGCTATAGTCTCCGACTTTCCGACAAATTTCAAATCTCGCGGCACCCGCAGGTAGGTCAGGTGATCTACCTTTCCGCCGCTGTAAGTGGCGGGAATAGGAACCATTCCGTTTTCTAATCAGATTTTCTCTGTCGCTAAAAGTTCCGACAACATCTGTTGTTGGTTCCTCTGATTTGGATTTCTTTCTCGCTTGCTGAGGATCTTTTGGATGGATTTTTGGTGACGTATTGGATCTTTGGTTTGGCATACGCTATTGTGGACTGTTTTTGGAATTGTTTAGGATTTTTCTGTCAAGATGTCTGATGTTAATGTTGCACCGGTGTTTCGAGTGTGTGTTAGGCAAGAGTGTAAGGTGAGGTTACCAGCTTTGGTAGACCCTCACACTATGCATGAGGTGTTTTAAAATGATTGCTCTTTTGATGATAGGTGCTAATGAATGCCAAATCTATCTGAGAAGGAATGGAAGGCTTTGAATGCTTATGTGAATGAAACTTGAGAACGATGGAGCTAGGAAGGCTTCCTCTAGAAGCTCTAGTAGGTCTCGATCTATTGAGCTTTGGTAGACACTAATACCATTGTAGTTTCTCCTAAAACTCTGGTTTTCAGCCCTTCTCCCTTCACGAACCTGTGGATTCGTCATCAGAAATGGCTGCTATGAAGGCGGAGATCCGTAGGATGCGACGCAACTGAGTGCTATGAAAGAAGAAAAAAGGCAAGAGTGATAGTGATTTGTGCAGTGTCCTCAGTGCAGTGGAGGGGCGTCTGACCGGCTCCGCATTGCTCCTAGGCCTAGACCTCTTCCAAACTCCCAAGACCAGTGGAGGAGGAATGTCGAAAGCCGCAGGAGGATGTAGAGCATCCCCAACGGTCAGGCGTCCTTCGGCAGACCCTGCTGATGCGTCCCAGGCTGCCTTGGATCGCCACAGGAAAGGCATCCTAAGGAAGTGTTTTTCGGCTTCTGACTTGTCTTCTCCGAGAAAAAGATGGAGTTCGGCTGAGGAGTCGCGCCCTTTGAAGAGATCCTGGAAGGCTCCTAGAGGTGACGCCTTGGATTCAAGCCCTGGCGCTTCCCAGAGGAATCTCTCCGGTCTTCAAGAAGAGCACTCATATTTTGTCCCCTCGAATTCTCCAGGAGAAGTACAGGAGTCGACCAAGCAGATTTTGGTCGGTCTCCAGGCTCAGTTGTCTGCTCTTGTGGGTTCTAGCCAAGGATTCTTCGCGTCCCTGGATGATTCTCTTCCTGTCAAGAGCTTCAGTAAGCTCCTTCTTCCAGCAGGCGCTCTTCTCCCAAAAGCGCCCTTCCAGCAGCAAATTTGCTTTACGTCAAGTAGGCGCTCTTCTCCAGTAGGCACTCTTCTCCCAGCAGGCGCATTTCTTCCAGGCACTCTTCTTTGGAAGGAATAATCTCGCAAGACAAGCTCTTCTCATCGCCAGCGCTCTTCTGGTAATAGGCGCCGCTCCCTGCAGGCGCTCTTGGTTGACAAGAGCGTCTCCTGACAGACGCCAGACTGGCAGCAGGCGCCATTCTCTCTGGCAGGCGCTTTTTGGACAAAAACGCCTCTCCTTCCAAGCATTCTTCTCTCTGATAGGCGCTCCTCTTCCTTCAAGCTTTCTTCTCCGGCTGCTCCTTTGGAGGACGTTTCAGAGGATGAATCCCCCAAAGATGCAAAAAATCTCGATTACAAGAGACTGGCTGCTTTTTGATTCAGGAGTTTGGAGACTCTCTTCGTCTTGCTGCCCTCCTTCTCCTGGGTCCTTATTGACAAGTACCAAGTCGTTAAAGCCTCCTCATTTGTGAAGATGCGCCACTAAATCTATGAAGAAGGCATTTAAGGGCTTTGGGGAGTGGATGCAGTCGAAGAAGGAATCACAAGACTGTTTTTCCTTACCTCCTTCTAGGCTCTCGGGAAGTCTGGTATTTGGTATGAGACCAAGGAACCAATGGGGTTGGGTCTCCCCTCATCGAAAAATGGATGCTGACTTTTTTCTCTGGTTGACTCGACCCAGAAGGCTTTCTCTTCTTCAGTTTTGGCGACTTGGGGAATGTGTGAAATGGACCATCTCCTCAATGGCCTTTTTATGGATAATGGAAGTCTTTAATTTTATGGATTGGTCCCTTGGGCGTTGGCCAGGAGGACGCAGGACCCGAATTTTTCAGCATGGAGGAATTTGTCAGCGTTTTGTCCTGTTTAGACAAAGCAGTGAGGGATGGCTCTCCGAATCGCTGCCTTGTTTGGAGCTGGAATTCTCAAGAAAAGGTGTTCTCAGCTCCTTCCTAACTAAATCTGTCTCCTCTCCAGAGGTCCTCTCTGTTGTATGCTCTTTATCGAACCATCTTTTCCCAAAGGAGACAGTTAAGGAGATTTCTTGCTCCTTATCGGAGAAGGCTCCTCAAAGGATCTTCTTGCTCAGTCTTCTAAGAGGATGAGGCCTGCTGTTCCTTTTGCAAAGAAGGAGAAAGTGCCCTTTCAGGAGCCCTTTTGAGGGGGCCCTTCTTCAAGAGCCTCTTTCCGGAGTCGAAGACTGGAGAGAAGAAATGTCTTCAGCTGTCCCAGCAAAGAAGACCAAGTGATGTATCAAGTCCTCCAGACAACAGTGGGTGCCAGACTGCTGAGGTTTGCCGAAGTCTGTGCACAGAGAGGGGCGGACGACTGGTCCCTCTCTATCCTAAAAAGGGTTATCTCATCCCCTTCAGGGGAGAGACCTCCTTGACAACAACTCCAAGGGAGTTATCAGCCAGGTACAAGGATCCTGTCAAGCCAGGCCCTTCTTAAAAGAAGCAGTAGAACAGATGCTGGAGAAGGAGGCCATAGAACCGATTCAAGAGCTCCATTCCCCAGGTTTTTACAATCGGCTGTTTCTGGTGCCGAAATCTTCGGGGGTGGAGGCCAGTACTGGATGTCATCGCCCTGAACTTCTTTGTTATCAGGATCTTAAACAGTTCACAATGGAGACGACCTCTTCGGTTCTGTCTGCTCTTCGTCCAGGGGTTGGATGGTGTCCCTGGACCTTCAAGACGCATATTTCCACGTACCCATTCATCCCTCTTCAAGGAAATACCTGAGGTTCATGGTTCAGGAAGAGTTCAGTTCAGGGCCCTGTGCTTTACTTTAAAACCCCTGCAAGTGTTCACGGGCATTTTGAGGAATATAGCACACTGGCTACATCTGGAGGGCGTTTTTAGAATCTCACTGTATCTGACAACTGGCTGATTCAAACTGTAATCACAGGATCTCTGTCTGGAGTACTTGTCAATTACACTAAATATGACCCAATCCCTAGGACTGTTAGTAAACCTAATGGAAGTCCCAGATGATTCCTCAGCAGAGCATTGTCTACCTGGGGATTCGGATGGATTCTCGGGGTTTCAAGCATTTCCATCCCGAGAAAGAAGAGATGCTGCATTCAGAGAAGTTGACTGCCTTCCTAGAGAAAGAACATTGTTCCTCGAGGGAATGGATGAGTCTGCTGGGGACTCTTTCCTCTCTGGAACAGTTCGTTTCCTTAGGAAGACTTCACCTAAGACCCCTTCAATTCTACCTGAGAGAGAAATGGACTCAGAAGTCTCAGGATTTGTCAGTTTCATTCCAGATATTGGACAGGGTAAAGGAGGATCTCCGTTGGTGGTTGGACCCTCAGAAATTAAACCAAGGATTGCCTCTTCAGTTGCCGGCCCTCGCCTAGTGTTGTTTTCAGACGCCTCAGAGTCGGGATGGGGAGCAACACTGAGCTCAAGAGAAGTGTCAGGCACCTGGAAGGGGAAGGGGGAACAGGTGACCTGGCACATCAACAGGAAGGAACTGTCCAGCGGTTCATCTAGCCCTCATCCATTTAAGCCACAGGTCACAGGATCAGTAGTACAGGTTAACTCGGACAACACTACAGCCCTGGCTTACATCAGGAAACAGGGAGGAACACATTCCTTCTCCCTTTACTTAAACAGCAAGGACTTTGTTGATGTGGCTAGGAGAGGAAGATCAGACTCCTCACCAGGTTTTAAAACTTTCAAGAGGAAAGGAATGTGAGGGCGGATCTTTAAGAAAGGAGCAAGTCCTTCCCACAGAGTGGACGCTCCATTCTGAGATTTTAGAGTGGAAGCTGTGGAGCCTTTCAAGGCCAATATAGATCTCTTTGCAACCCACTGGAACCCAACACTGGAGAACTACTGCTCTCCGATCTCAGACCCGAGGGCAGTTGCATATAGCTTTGTTTTTCCACAATGGTCTTCTCATGGTGTGGTCCGGAATATAACTAGGATTATGCTTTTCCCCCATTCAAGATCTTGGGGGAAGTATTAAGAAAGTTCGCTTCATCAGAAGGCACAAAACTGACCCTGATCGCCCCGTTTTGGCCAGCTCAAGATTGGTTCACAGAGGTACTGGAATGGATGATGGATTTTCCCAGATCGCTTCCACACAGGAGCGATCTTCTCAGACAGCCCCACTTCGACAGATTCCACAAGAATCTCCCGCTCTCAATCTGACTGCCTTCAGACTATCGAAGGACTGGTCAGAGCGAAGATTTTCGCGCAAGGCTGCAAAAGGCTATTGCCAGAGCCAGAAGAACCTCAACCTTGCGCGTCTACCAGTCGGTGGGAGGTTTTAGAAGATGGAGCAAGACTCAGAAGATATCCTCTTCCAGTACCTCTGTGACAGACATCACTGACTTCCTTCTTTACTTGAGGAACAAGTGCAAACTCGCTGTACCCACGATCAAAGGATACAGAAGTATGCTGGCTTCAGTATTCAGACACAGAGGTCTGAATATTTCAGAAGACAAAGACCTTCACGATCTTATTAGGTCTTTCGAAACGTCTAAGACCAAGACCTCGAAGCCTCCCAGTTGGAATTTAGACGTTGTTTTAAAGTTTTTAATGTCTAAGAAATTTGAACCTCCCTGAAAGCTTCCTTCAGGGTCTGACCAGGAAGTCACTGTTTCTCTTTGCTCTGGCTTCTGCTAAGAGATGAAGGAGAGTTGCAGGCTTTGGAAGGTAGGGTTGGGTTTAAGAAGGACTCAGCTATTTGCTCCTTCAAACCCTTCTTCTCGGCGAAGAATGAAAACCCTTCAAACCATGGCCTAGAAGCTTTGAGGTGAAAGGACTTTCAGCAGTGACAGGGCAAGAGTTGGAGAGGACTCTGTGTCCAGTTAGGAGCCTAAAATTCTACCTAGATAGGAAGAAACAGCTGGGAGGTACAGTCAGAGTCTCTGGTGCTCAGTCAGGGGATCCTAGTAGATCCATCACCAAGAATGCTCAATATTTTTTTCATCAAATATGTCATCAGAGAAGCTAACATCTGTCTTGTGAGGATGAGCACCTAAAGCTCCTTAGAGTGAAAGCATGAGGTGAGAGCCATAGCTTTTGCCATTGGCTTTTACACAAGACGTTGTCTCTCCAGGCTCTTATAGAATCATGACATCACTGGAGATGTAATTCGACATTTATATCTCATTATTTGAGAGTTGTTAGAGTAACTTATGATAAGTGCTTCTCTCTGGGAGCGCATATCTTCGGATTCGGTGCTGGGACAGGAGCTGAAACTAATCCTCGTTATAATTTAGTTGATTTTAATGCTATGTGATGTGTGTTTTTATGGTTGATTGGAAGAGGGTGTTGGAAGTAAAACCCCCAATCAATTATCCTCAACACTAACAAGGTTAGACTTGGTCAGGTGGTCGGGATTGGTTGTTGTGCTCCTTGTTGTTTATTGATACCTAAAGCTCTGTCATGTAAGAGGGATAGCCCCCATTGATATGATACAGGTAAAGGCTCTGTCATGTAAGTGGGTCAGCCCCATTGACACGATCCAAAAAGAAGGCTCTGTCATGTAAGTGGGTCAGCCCCCATTGACACGATCCAGAAGGGCTGTCAGTCATAGGTCTCAACCTCGCTGAAGCTCTTGAGGCAAGCAGACTCATAGACAGTATCCATGAAGTCTTCTGCCCAATCAGGTAAGAACCATGGTTTTTATATCCTACAACATATGTTGTTTCCTGTGTTTTAAATATTAGCTGTCTCTTACCCTCCACCAAGGGTGCCAATCAGCTAAGTATATATCTGACGGGTAAGTTGCATGTACAAAAATGATATTTCTGGGTTATCCGACCTGTGTGTGTCAGCCCGGTGAAATAACCATTCAGCACTTATTTCTAGGTAAATCTATTGCTAAATATACCAGAGAAAAGCTAAATGCCAAGCTGGAGTTACTACCCCCAGTGCGAGCTCCATGAAATGGAGTCGTGTATGAAAAGGGTGAGATTGTCACAATCACAGGCCTCCGCCCTGTAAACATTCCCAATGTCAAAATCCCACCGAGTGAGGTGCCAATACAAACCCCTTCACTGGGCTATCACTGTAAACAAACCAGCGCCACCTACATTCCATTTTAGCACGCTTTGCTTTTGGTAGCTTTTTGCTTGTGTGCTATTTTGTGCCTCTTTTTCCCAGATCATGGCTTCCGTCTCAGGATTCTTCTTCACCTAAGTTGAGTACCATCTCTTTATTTTATTTTTAGGTGGTTGAGGCTCTTTATTTCCCTCTAATTTAATAATTAGGGGTTGAATATAACGCCTCTCGGCCCACCTTCCTCCCGACCTCATGTGACCTTCAGTCTTGGTGCGGGATTTTTATGTCGGGGCTTCGCCCCTTCATTTTCTTATGTTTTGTGCCTTATGCTTATCTATATTCATTTTGGCATTATTATTTATTTTTGTGTTACCCTTCTCTGGGGAAGTACGGGTCCTTGTCGTTTAGGCTACGAGTTTCCCCCTCGGGCCTATCCGTTCTTTATCAAGTCTTATATGTGTTGTATTTTGGACCCTCACTTCCTCCAGCATTTGGGTATATTAATTGAGATGGTACAGTTATGCTTATTAGGTTTATTTTAGGCCTGTTACACAGATGCTTTTGATATTTTTGGATTATGTCCTTTGTTTTTGATTTTGAAGGTCGGCCATTTTCCCTCCGCACTCTTATCGCGTTGGGTTTGGTCCTCCCTTCTACATGTGTCTTTATGATTATTTGAATTATTTGAATTATTTTATTTATGCCTAGGTTAGTTAACTTTTTTAGGCTAGTCTGGTAGATACCTTTTGTCCCCCTGGGCTACCTCCTTCAGCCAGCCACCTGTGTTAGGTTAGCCTAGGAGTTAGGCTATGGCGTTCTGTTCCCTTCCTCGGAAGGGAAGTTTAGGTGTGAGGAGGGCCTTTTGGTTGGTGCTTCCCTTCGGTTTGTGTTTTGGGTAGAGGTGTTTGGCCTATTTTCTCCCTCTCCCTGTTTCGACCTCTCCGTTTGGACTCTTGAGTCCTTGTAAGGTTAAGCTGGAATAGTGAGGGTTTCTTATGGAGCCTACCCTTGTCCGAACGTTGGTGTCTGGGCAGGCTTTCCAACTTCATGTATATCCCCCCCTCCTACCTCCTTTCACCCCCTTGCTCTCTTCCCCATTGGTTGCCTTTCATGTACTTTGTTAACTTACCAAGGCTTGAGAGCTTTCCCTGATCCTTATGCTAAGCCTACATCCCCTTCCTCTGCATTGATTGGTTTTGACCTCTCGGTACTGGGTTTCCAACCTTACTGTTGGTCGGCACCCTGTCGAGGACTTTTGGTGACTGACAAAGGGTGCTTCCCCACCTCCTGTTCACCATTCCTTTTACCTTTCCTTGCTCATTTGGCCTTTGGGGTCCCCATTTCTCCTCTCTCATTAATCGTTCTCCCATGTTCGACCGGTCGAGAGGAAAGGTGGACCTCATGGCGCCAGGGAGTGCTCCTCACCCCTGGTCTGCCGCTACTGGTCCCCTCTCCTGGCCTGTCCCAACTCTCCCCCCTCCCTCTAGCATCAGCGTCAGTGCATTGTTTTTCCCAGCCAGGGTGTCGTTCTCCCAGACTGTCACCCAGGAAAAAATTGTGTACATGTAGCCAGTTAGAGTTTCCCACCTGACTGTCTTCTGTCTTATTTTCACACGCCATTGACGTTTACCCTGTTCCTGTTCTATTCATTTAGAACTCGTTTTGTTCCCTAGTATCTACCCTTCGACGACTAGCTAATTTTGCATTTTCTGCCAGTGTTGTCGGGCTTCTCCTCTCTCTATTGTAACCACTCCGGTGGGTATGGTGTATGGTCGGTCGGTGCTCACCACACCTCCTCCGCTGTCACTGTATTAGAGTAACAGACTCCCCGGCTCCAAGCGGAAACACCCAACTCTTACTTATAGTTGACCTTTCACTAGCATATATATTTTTGATTTTACACGTCTTTATCGGGACCTTCCTGTTGCTCCGGATTAACTCCGGCGGTCCTTTATGTTTGTTTTTGATCTTGCATGATCTAGTAGACCTCTTATCGTTCCGGTATGCTCCGGTGGGGTCTATCTGGTCTAATTATCTATTATCCTAAGACACTGCTCCGGCACCCTACTCCGGCGGCCTTATCAGCATACTCATGTACCCGTCCACCTACAGATGGTGCGTTGTCAGGAGCAGGGATGCACAGCAGTCCTGCAGCAGGCAAGCGGACATGAAGTTTGCAGGTCCCACTCCAGGTGCGCCGTTCACGTAGGGGACCTGGTCGTCTGGCACCCTGATGGCTGTGAGGTGTGCTACGCTCTTTATGAGCGGGTTCTGGATGAGTCGGTAAGTTAGTTATTTCCATTCCGATTCATGCTTTTCTTTGAGTTTCGTCTCTTATGGATAATTGGAAGATATTCTCCTTTTTTAGGAGATTTGGTTAGTTGACATTCTCCTTCTTTCAGATTGACCACAGCTCGTGACTCTTAGCTTGAACCCTCAAGACCTGGGTCAGTGGCTTTCGGGAAGAACGTCCGGGCAGGAAGCCCTACGTCCTTTCCAGGACATTTGTAGCGTTTTCTTCCCGGCGCCTGGATCTCAGCATCAGTTGCTGACGAGGTAGCCGCCCCTTTGATCGCTGGGATCCGGGAGATGACTCAGCCCTCCCAGGAAGAGGATGCCGGCCATTTGCGGAGAGGTCACTGAAGATGTTGCGGCCCTTAATTTGAACCTGGAGCCCATGAACGTGGACCTGGATCTCCAAGCAGGTAAGGGGTAAATGAGGCAGGTGAATATCTGTTTTCAGCTCTCCTTCTTCTTCCATGCTTCTTCTTTCAGGGGATTCGTGAAATCCTCTTGCCTTATGGACAGGTGCAAGGTCTACCGTCCCTAAGGTTAAAATCTGTTAAGAAAAGACCTTGAAGACCCAGAAAGTCCGCTCTGGGGTTCCTCGAAGGCGTCCACGGGCTCCTAGCCCTGTGCCGCCTACTTGAGCAAGGCCTCTACCTCTGGGAAGGGAGATCGAGAACCAAGCAAAGTAAGGAGGTTCCCCCTCCTTCCTTTGATGCAGAAGCATTTGCTGAGCTTCTTATGCAGAAGCTCGACAAGAGAGTTGAAGACAAGCTGTCACAACTCCCAGTTGTCTCAGCTGTCATCGTGTAATGCTTCCGTGCTTTCCCTATCGCAGCAGAAGTTAAGTCCCAAGGAGAACTTAATCTCCGGATTCATGCGTGGCGGAGCGGCCACCAGATCTTTCTCCCTTCCGGACACCTCCAGCCTTCCTCCCTTTGATAAGGGGAACCCTTGGCGCCTGACCCTTTATGCTCCCCAGCATGAAGGTACCCTTACCATTGAGGGCCTAGGCACCCGTTTGGAGGAACTCGAGTTCTTCCCTCCTGGTCAGGAATCTCCTTCCCAGGTTATGCCAGACTCACTGAGGAGGCATGGATTCGATCCCGATAAGGTCCCCAAGGAGACTGTCATCTTCCTGAGGGACCAGGCCCAGTCGTCTCTGCTAAGGACACTAACAGAGTGGCAGGCGGAGAACACCAAACTCACCCCGTCCAGGGTGCGTTTATGATGTTCTCTTTGGGAGAGATTCTTCCCCACCCCTGCACCTCAAAAGTGGCTTCCCTCACCAGCCAGCTTGCAGGAGGGTAAGCCTCTTCCTCATCTCCGGGAGACAGATCCCACCTCTCTTGTCTTCCCAGAGATTCTGAGTTTTGGGAAGGAGCCCCAGCCACTTTCACGGGTGACTCGACTTGACCCTGACTGCGCTTCTAACTTGTTCAGTGAGCAACTTCCTAAGATCCCGGAGTCGCTCCTGAAAGCTGAAGCTGAGACTAAGGACAGGCTTAGCAGGTCCTTAAACTCTCTGACTTTGGCGGAAGCAACGTCGGTGGTCTACAACGAAGAAGCTTTGTTCAGGACCTGACTAAATCTCTCTTGGCGAGTTTTCAGCAGGACCTGTATGATTTCATCAAGGCCCGGATGAACTGCAGGAAACACATCTTTCGGCAGCCACCATCCGCCATGAGCCCAACAGGCTTATGAAAAGTTCCATCTGGGAGCTAATCTCTTCCCTCAGGAAGAAGTTGATGCGGTCCTAGCTGAGGCAACCAGGGCCAATCAAAGTCTCTGCTCCCGTTGGGGTCTGTCGTTTAAGAGAAAAAGTCTGAGCCCGCCGGACCCCACCCTAAGTCCGGGAAGAAATTCAAAAGTTCAAAAGGCTTCCGGCTCAGACTGTCTTGCAGGCTGTCCAGGTTCCCAGCTCCTGGTCATCCTTCAACCTCGCATTCTCAACCTCAACCTCAGTATGTGCTGGTTCAACCAGCCCATCAGCCTCGCTCGCTGCCCCTTCATATGTCTCTTCCCCAGCTTTCAAGGCTTCATGAAAAGCCAAAGGGGCATTTCGATCAATACAGAATGCAAGGGAACTTGGGCCAGAGGATATTTTAGAGGTATCGGAACACCTCGCTCCTCCTCCAGAGGAAGAGGAGGCAGAGCTCCAGAGGAGGCAGACCTTCTCCCGCCCAGTGAGATATCTCAGGTAGGCGGGAGGTTGTATCATTTTCGGGACCAGTGGAACTTCAGTCCCTGGGCCCAGAGCATAGTCTCAAAGGACTGGGGTGGGGTTGATGCAGAGGTCCTCCCCCAGTCAGGTTCCATCAATCATCATCCAAGGCTCTCCAGGACTTTGTGAAAGATCTATTACAAAAGAGGGCTAAAAAAAGCGAGACACACGAAATTTCAAGGCAGACTGTTCAGTGTTCCAAAGAAAGGTTCCAGTCAAAGGGTAATCGAGTAATTCTAGACTTGTCTCGTCTAAATTCTTACATCCAATGGAGCGACAAGTTTTTCAGACGAATTATCACGAAAAGGTTCTCTCCTTATCTGGGGATCAGACTGGGAAATCAAGCATACTCATTCAGAGTCATGCCATTCGGTCTCAATATAGCCCTCAGAATCTTCACCAAACTGGCAGATACAGTAGTTCAGCAACTCCGGTCTCAGGGGATCATGCTAGCCGCATACCTGGGCGATTGGATCGTTTGGGCATCCAACGCCAGCGAATGCCGGAAAGCGACAGCCATAGTGATCGGTTTTCTGGAATCTCTAGGCTTTCAAATAAACAGGGAGAAATCCCGCCTAGTACTGGAGAGTCGCTTTCAATGGTTAGGGATCCGGTGGGACCTGTGTTCACACAAACTATCTCTTCCGCCAGCCAAGCGGAGAGAAATAGCCAAGGCAACCAGGCAGTTCCTCAAGAACAAGAAAGCTTCCCGCCGTACCCAAGAAAGAGTCTTAGGTTCTCTTCAGTTTGCTTCAGTAACGGATCTACTTCTGAAATCCAAACTGAAGGATATAAACAGGTATGGCGGAGCGAGCCAATGTCAGGTTCAGAGACAAGGTGTCCCTGATTCCGCCAATTCTGAAAAAGAGACTCCGGCCTTGGGCGACAGTCAAGAGCTTATCGAATTGAGTACCTCTTCAATTTCCCCTCCGGCATTAGTAATTCACACGGATGCTTCCTCCTGAGCGGGTGGGAGGATACTCTCAACACAAGAAAGTACAGGGGACTTGGTCCACCATGTTCCGCCAGTTCCATATCAATGTCCTGGAAGCTATGGCAGTCTTTCTAACCCTGAAGAAGCTGCGTCCAAACAATCTGATTCATATAAGACTGGTCTTGGACAGCGCAGTAGTGGTACATTGTATAAACAGAGGAGATTCCAAGTCGAGTCGGATCAACCAGGTTATGATAGCAATATTCTCCCTAGCAAACAAACACTGGTGGCATCTGTCTGCTACCCATCTTGCAGGGAGTCCGGAATGTCATTGCAGATTCCTATCCAGGACAACTCCGCTGGAGTCGGAATGGTCCTTAGACAAAACATCATTCAGATGGATTTGCAGTCAAGTTCCCAGGTCTCCAGGTAGATCTCTTTGCAACAGAATGCAACCACAAACTACCTTGTTATGTAGCTTCAAACCTGGACCCTCTAGTTCACTCCACAGATGCAATGTCAATAGATTGGAACAAGTGGCAAAGGATCTATCTGTTTCCTCCAGTAAACCTATTACTGAAAGTCCTTCACAAGCTCAGGACATTCAAAGGTCAGATAGCCCTAGTGGCTCCCAACTGGCCAAGAGCAACTGGTTTCCACTTTTCTAGAGCTGAAGCTTGGTGCATGCAAATTCCCAACCCAAAACTGACGCAAATGGTACAAACTCAGACTGTGTCAGCTTCCTCAAGAATTCAGAATGCCCTGGCTTTGTGGATTTCATGAAGTTTGCAGCTCAGAAAGATGCTAATATTGATCCTATTAACACTTTGTTCCTAGAATCAACACAAAAGGGAATCCACTCTCAGACAATATGACTCAGCAGTTAAGAAATTAGCACTCTTCCTAAAAGAATCTGAAGCAACTGTAATGACCACAAATTTAGCAATTTAATTTTTTTAGGTCATTATTTGAAAAGGTCTTGCATCAAGTACTATTACTACAGCCAAATCAGCTTTGAAAAGATATTTTTAATTAGTTTAGCTTCAGGTGCTAGAATTTCCAGCTGTCTGATCTGTCTAGAGATACTGAAATCATATTGATTTCTTTCCATCAGGTGAAGTGTTGCTAGCTCCTCACCCCGTAAGTTTCTAGCTAAGAATGAAGATCCACGAGATAGGTGGTCTCCTGGAAGGTCATCCCCTCCCACAAGACCTGTCTTTATGCCCAGTCTTTACTTTAAAGGCCTATTTAGACAGGACCTCTAGATAACTTCAGGGCCTCTGTTTGTAAGGGAAGGGGAGGAACTATTTCTATGAAAGCCATCAGACAACAGATCTTGTATTTTATTAAACAAGCAAACCCAGACTCAGTTCCAAAAGTACATGACGTTAGGGCGGTGGCCACCTCCACTAATTATTTCCATTATATGAATTTCGAGGATCTTACAAAATATACAGGATGGAAGTCTCCCGTAGTTTTCAAACGCCACTATTTGAAATCCCTAGAAGCTCTGAAGTTCACCACAGTGGCAGCAGGAAACATTGTTCCTCCCTCTGTTTAATTCCTTTTCTTGTACTCAGTCACTTTCCTCCCTCCTACCTGCCTCATTTATTCCCTTTCGATCACCTCCAGGTCAGGCATACTTCACAGCCTGTCTCCTGACCATGTTATAGTGTTGTATTGTCTCCTATGTTTACATTTAAATACGTTTTTGTGTTCTTTTGTCTTGTGGAACATAGTTCCCCACATTAATCCTATTGAGGCATGTATATATTTAAGTACCTATATAATATATTTAAGTACCTATATTTTTGCTACTTGGATAATTAAAACTCCTGTGGAATTATAGTTTTATTTCTTTCCTCTACAAATTTCTTTTGTTGTTTCAGGATGGTATTTTGTTTCTCTGTTATTATTTCACCGGCTGACACAGGTCGGATAACCCAGAAAAGGGATTTTGACAAAGGAAAAATCCATTTCTGAGAAGACCTGTGTCACCCGGTGACCCACCTCTGATTCTTTTTCCCCCTTGATAAAATACCATTCCAGGAGGGGGTGCTAACATGGATGATGTAGGTGGCGCTGGTTTGTTTACAGTCCAGCGGCTGCGGGGTTTGTAACGGCACCTCACTCGGGGGACTTTTGACATTGGGAATGTTTACAGGGCGGAGGCCTGTGATTGTGACAATCTCACCCTTTCTCATACACGACTCCATTTCATGGAGCTCGCACTGGGGTAGTAACTCCAGCTTGGCATTTAGCTTTTCTCTGGTATATTTAGCAATAATAGATTTACCTAGAAATAAGTGCTGAATGGTTATTTCCCGGTGACACAGGTCTCTCCCAGAAATAGATTTTCCTTTGTCAAAATCCTTTTTTATGATAAAATAAAGTTTTGTACATACTTACCCGGCAGATATATCGATTAATGGCCCGCCCAGCCTCCCCTCAGGAGACAGGTGGAAGAAAAATCTGATTAGAAAACGGGAATGGTTCCTATTCCCGCCACCCAGCGGCGGGAAAGGTAGATCACCTGACCTACCTGCCGCGTGTGCCGCGAGATTTGAAATTCTGTCGGGAACGTCGGAGACTATAGCTAAGTATATCTCTGCCGGGTAAGTATGTACAAAACTTTATTTTCTCATGAAAATATCATTTTTTCAAAAATTCACCATAAATCAAAATATTGTGCTAGAGACTTCCCGTTTGTTGAAAAGTGACGCTAATTGATTGAATATTACTAGACTGTAAGTGTTTTAGCTTACAATTGCAGTTTTCGACCATTTCAGTCGAGTTAAAGTTGACCAAAAGTCGAATTTTTTCTATTTATCGTGATTTATATGAAAATATTTCAAAACTGATAAAAGCTACAACCATGAGTTATTTTCTGTTGTATTGTACATGAAATTGCGCACATTTTCATATATAAAAGTTTATGTAACGACTAATATAAAACGGTGCAAACATTACGACAACGTGACTAAAGAATTTCTGAGATGTTCGCAAGCCGAGTTACTGCGTGGGCGTAAGGAAAATGTTTTTTCAAAAATTCACCATAAATCGAAATATTGTGCTAGAGACTTCCAATTTATTGCAAAATGAAGGTAAATGATTGAATATTACTAGAATGTAAGAGTTTTAGCTTACAATTGCGTTTTTCGACCATTTCGGTCGAGTTAAAGTTGACCGAAGGTTGAAATTTTGGCAGTTATCGTGATTTATGTGAAAATATTTCGAGACTGATAAAAGCTACAACCATGAGTTATTTTCTGTTGTATTCTACATGAAATTGCACACATTTTCATATATAAAAGTTTATGTAATGACTAATGTAAACGATGCAAACATTATGACAACGTGACAAGAAAAGAATTTCTGAGATGTTCGGCAGAGTTACATACGCAGGCGTAAGGAAAAAGTTTTTTTTTCAAATTCACCATAAATCGAAATATTGCGCTAGAGACTTCCAGTTTGTTGCAAAATGAAGGTACATGATTGAATATTACTTGAGTGTAAGAGTTTTAGCTTATAATTGCGTTTTTACCATTTGGTCGAGTTAAAGTTGAACGGTTGAAATTTTGGCAGTTATCGTGATTTATATGAAAATATTTCAAAACTGATAAAAGCTACAACCATGAGTTAATTTCTGTTGCATTCTACATGAAATTGCCTACACATTTCCATATATAAAACTTTATGTAACGACTAATATAAAACGGTGCAAACATTATGACAACGTGATTTAAAGAATTTCTGGCGGACGTAAGGAAAAAGTTTTTAAAAATTCACCATAAATCGAAATATTGTGCTAGAGACTTCCAATTGGTTGGAAAATGAAGGTAAATGATTGAATATTACTAGAATGTAAGATTTTTAGCTTACAATTGCGTTTTGACCATTTTGGTTAGTCAAAGTTGACCGAAGGTTGAAATTTTGGCAGTTATCGTGCTTTATATGAAAATATTTCCAAACTGATAAAAGCTATAACCATGGGTTTATTTTGCTGTATTTTACATGAAATTGCGCACATTTTCATATATAAAACTTTATGTAACGGCTAATATAAAACAGTGCAAAAATTACGACAAAATAATGAAAAGAATTTCTGAAATTTTCGGCCGAGTTACAGCGTGGGCGTAAAAAAGTTTTTTCAAAAATTCACCATAAATCGAAATATTGTGCTAGAGACTTCCAATTTGTTGCAAAATGAAGGTAAATGATTGAATATTACTAGAATGTAAGAGTTTTAGCTTACAATTGCATTTTCGACCATTTCATCGAGTTAAAGTTGACCGAAGGTTGAAATTTTGGCAGTTATCGTCATTTATATGAAAATATTTCGAGACTGATAAAAGCTACAACCCTGAGTTATTTTCTGTTGTATTCTACATGAAATTGCGCATTTTCATATATAAAAGTTTACGTAATGACTAATGTAAAACGATGCAAACATTATGACAACGTGACAAAAGAATTTCTGAGATGTTCGGCAGAGTTACGTGCAGATGTAAGGAAAAAAGTTTTTTTCAGAAATTCACCATAAATCGAAATATTGCGCTAGAGACTTCCAGTTTGTTGCAAAATGAAGGTACATGATTGAATATTACTAGAATGTAAGAGTTTTAGCTTATAATTGCGTTTTTTGACCATTTCGGTCGAGTTAAAGTTGAACGAAGTTGAAATTTTGGCAGTTATCGTGATTTATATGAAAATATTTCAAAACTGATAAAAGCTACAACCATGAGTTATTTTCTGTTGCATTCTACATGAAACTGCGCACATTCCCATATATAAAACTTTATGTAACGACTAATATAAAACGGTGCAAATATTACGACAACGTGACGAAAGAATTTCTGGCGCGGACGTAAGGAAAAAGTTTTTTTCAAAAATTCACCATAAATTGAAATATTGTGCTAGAGACTTCCAATTTGTTGGAAAATGAAGGTAAATGATTGAATATTACGAGAATGTAAGATTTTTAGCTTACAATTGCATTTTTTACCATTTCGGTCGAGTCAAAGTTGACTGAAGGTTGAAATTTTGGCAGTTATCGTGATTTGTATAAAAATATTTCCAAACTGATAAAAGCTATAACCTTGGGTTGTATTTTGCTGTATTTTACATGAAATTGTGCACATTTTCATATATAAAACTTTATGTAACGGCTAATATAAAACAGTGCAAAAATTACGACAAAATGACGAAAGAATTTCTGAAATTTTCGTCCGAGTAACCAACAAGGACGTAAGGAAAAGTTTTTTTTCAAAATTCACCATAAATCGAAATATTGTGCTAGAGACTTCCAATTTGTTGCAAAATGAAGGTAAATGATTGAATATTACTAGAATGTAAGAGTTTTAGCTTACAATTGCATTTTTCGACCATTTCGGTCGAGTCAAAGTTGATCGAAGGTTGAAATTTTTTGTAGTCGACGTGATTTATACGTCAATTGGCACCCAACAGACAATTTTTAGTCGACGTATGATTTGTCCAGTCGGCGTTTAAGGGTTAACATATTACATACTTAATATATTCTTTACAACCAAGTGCAGTGTATCTATAGTTACTTCATTCAGTCAGGTCACTTTTCTTTAAGTACTTTTGCTATGATTTCCAATTTCCAAACATCAGTCTTTGTTTCCTTGTTCCATATTCTGCAAAGCTGTATGGTTAGTATATGATGTGTTATTTCAGTTTTAGCTCATTTTTGCAGTGGCTTCATCATAACCTGGTGTTTTTCATCAAAGTTTTTTTATAGTTAATATGACTTGAAAAATGCGAATTCATTTGTAGCTTATTTAGGTTTCATTAGCTTATGATGTATCAGTCAAATATCCATCCTATATACCATATTAATGGCCTCAGAGACATCCTTTCCAGCATTGTCTTTCTTCAGTTGTTATTACGTACTATTAACCCACGTTTCCTTTTGATAGGTGCATTCCTCTTTTCAACTAGCAGTGTTTCATTCATAGTACTGTGGGACACCTTGACACCAATACCACCCCCTGAATTCATTTCTTTGTCAACAGCATCAGTCTGTTTACCCAAATACCAGTCCCGGTTTCTTATGACGTTCCAACGCTAAGTTTGTAGGTTTTGTATGAAAAACCCAACCCACCCAAAGCATTAAAAGAGGGTTTTCAAATTCTTGACAACTTTTCAGTTTACGATGCAGAGTAAAAACAAAACCCCATCGTAAACCGGGACTGCATTGCCATTGGGGAGTGTATGTTCCTTTATGAATACTCTCTCTGCTGTGGATTCAACAAAACGTTGGGAAACCTTCCCCTTTTACTCCCTCCTCCTCATAAATTTTCCTGCTTCCCTCTTCTTCCATTGATGATGATCTTTTCATGGAACTGATTACGGTAGAGGCTGTTTGAATATGACACATCGATTTAGTATAAGTAATAGGTAGGTGACCTCCCACACTACAACTAAGTGGACCTCCTATCCCTTTCTTCTTTATTGTCTGTGCTAATCTACACTTTGTAACTTTTTCTTTGGCTTCCTAGAGGTTTGGTAGCTTCATGCCTCTTTAGCATCGCATATGAAGCCATCCCAGTTGTGAGATATACCGCAAGGTCCCTACTTACCACAAGGGTTGCAAGCTTGCTGGCTAGTGGATGTGTGATGTGGGTTGCCAACTTTTTTTCACCACTTCCAGTGCACATGCAGGGTGACTGTGCTGGCCCCATTCTTGGTGGGACAAACTGTAGAGACAAATGACCAGGTTGTCAAAGTCCATCATAGCTCATTTCTAAGGTTTTGCATGTGTAAATGATGATATTCTGGATATTCATGGTCCTGTGGGAACTCTCCTCTTGCCTCCTAAGGCATTGGGAGAACATAGTATAATTTTTCATGTACAATAAAAGCTCTCCTCAACCAAATACAGCCATGGTAATGACTAAAAGAAATAAAAGCACTCTAGATGACATTACAGAATCACCTCCTAATCCTCCAGTTCTTCCAGATCGTCCTGCTGTATTGTTTTTGATGATGACCCCTGGTGAGAATATGATGACAGACCACTCATCAACCTCTTTGTTGATGATCCTTGCATCTTCCCCAGGTGATGTTTTGTCTGGCTCAGGTGATACTCTGCTACATAGTAGACACCAAGAGAAAAATTCTCTTGGTGTTGTAAACGATAACATGAAAGTCCTGTACTGCCCAGGCATTGATGAAAACAACAATTTCAAGACTGTGTATGACTACTTTTTGATTTAATATTAAGAATCAGATTAAAGCTTAACTCTGATGAATCTTTTGATGCATACTTTACATATGAGGAAGTGTTTTGCGCAAAAAAGCCGTTTAAGCTTTGAAAGCATCAAAATTATTTGAAATTAGGGGAAAAGTTAAGCTGTTGTTATAAGAAATTTTGATGAGAGTGAGGAAGATTTCATCCCAAAAAATCATTATCATAAAGAGACACAAACATCATTAGACATATGAAAACCCCTATTTGGCATGTTCCATATTATAAAGAAGGAAAAAGCAACATTAATTATAAACTGGGAACCTTGAAGGGAAAGTAGGTGGCATTCATGAGAGTAATATCAAAAGATATGGTAAGAACCTTTTGGTTAAGGCAGTACATCAGAGCCAAGGAAGACTTCTTTCCAAATTCCAGGTGGATGATAAAGATATGGTCTAGTCAGTAACTCCCCATAAAACCCATAGTTCTGTAGTGGGGTGTTGTGTACAGTAGAGACTTTTATGATTTTAATGAAAAATAGATCTTAGATAGATGCCCTAAAGATAAACAGCTGTAAAGAAATTGAAAGGCACAAATAATGCCATTCAGCTAATTTTCAATTCAGCATATCTCCAGCTATGTAAAGATTAGCCGTATTAACCTATCAGTGAAAAAATTTGGACAGCATCCAACTCGGTTCCATAAGTGCTTTGAGCATGGTCATGTCAGTGCAAACTGTAATAATGATGCCAAATACTATATTTGTTCTGGCATTCATGATATAAGTATAAAAATAAGTAAGTATAGCTTAGTTTTACCAGACCACTGAGCTGATTAACAGCTCTCCTAGGGCTGGCCCAAAGGATTAGACTTATTTTACGTGGCTAAGAACCATTTGGTTACTTAGCAACGGGACCTACAGCTTATTGTGGAATCCGAACCACATTATAGCGAGAAATGAATTTCTATCACCAGAAATAAATTCCTCTAACTCTTCATCAGCCGGCCGCGGGAATTGAACTCCGGCCCATCGAATGACAGTCTGAAGCTCTACCGAGTCGGCCAACAAAGGGCTCTGATATAAGTATAGAATGCAAGAAAAGTGGCTTCTGCTTTGACTGTCAAGGCGCTCATTCTCCCAACTGGAAACAGTGTCATTTATATAAATTTAATCAGGACATACTTGAAATGGTAGAAAATGAACACACAAGTTTTGGCGCTGTCAGACAGCATCTGAGGAGGGTTCATAAAGACCTTCTGCGGACATTTTCATCAGTTGCTCAGAAAGCTGCTGCTGCAAATCTTCCCTAGAATTCCAACTTAAAAATCACCCAATCTGTGGGTATTGCTTCTAGCATTCAGGATATTCTGATATAGCCAAGAAAAATTTAGATGTGACAATGAGTCAAGATAATACTTCAATGCCAGGTTCCAGAAAAAGCAAAGATATAGGATCTACTCACATTGAAACAAAAGGTCTACCCACAAAACATAAACCTTTAAAAAATAAAACAGGCTATGGATTTATAAGCCCACCGAGACATAAGAAAATCAGACCTACATATATTGAGAGCAGTGAGATAGCGGTATCAAATAAATTTATAACACTTGATTCCTTTACAACTTTATCAAACCCACATCCATAAAAGAAAATTGCTCTTTCCAAGTCTTGTCAAAATTTAAATTCTAGTAGTCTAGAAGATATCCCAGATGAAACTTCTCCAGTTTCAAAAAATATACCTATGGATGATGCTGTGAGCAATAAACAAGCATCCGATATAGAAGATCTCTCTCTCTCTTAACTGTTGCATTATCAAGGGAGAACAGCGTAGTGGTCAGTTAACTAAAATTAGTTCTCAGTCTAAAGTAGAAAAGACTGGGAATTCAAACATTAATGAATAATAAATTTCAGCTTTAACATTCTGCAATGGAACTGTAAAGATCTGTGAACTCGAGCAAATGAGCTGAAAGTTTTAATGTATGGTCACAATCCAGGCATTGTTCACCTCCAAGAAACAAAATTGGGAGATGAAATCTGCAACCCTGGACTAAATTATACTATTCATACTTCTCCAGGCAATCATGGACATGGTGGAACTGCAGTAATTGTAAATAAACCATTAGAACATTAATCAGTTATTCTAAATACTAATTTACAGGCTGTGGCTATTAAAGTTATATTAGAGAAGCAGTAACAGTCTGCTCTCCATACCTTCCACCGAGATGTAGATTTACAAAACTTAAGATTTTAGATTAATACAACAGCTCCCACCTCCTTTCTTTTTATTGTGTGATTTTAACTTGCATAATCCACAATGGGGTGGAAATCTTTTAGATGAAGAGGGTAGGATAATTGATGAGATTATCACCAACAATGATTTAGGTCTCTTTAATGATGGGTCAGTGGCCTTCCACAATATTCATACTGGATCATCTTCAGCTATAGACCTAAGTAATATGCTCAACTTCTATTTTAATTGGTTATACTTGGTCAGTAAATGAATTCTTAATTAGAATTGATCATTACCCCAATAATTTGAAGTATATTAAAAATTCTCCAACCCAAGATTTACTGAAGTGGAAGGTGAAAGCAGCATATTGGTGAGAATACCAAAAAGGCATCAGTCTTATTGAACCCTTTGATTCTTTTGAGTCTCGCATCGATGCGTACCATTATTTCACAGGTGAGGTGCTAAAAAGTGCTTGAGGCTTTATTCCAACCTCTTCAGATCAGCTCCATAGACAGGAGTCCCATGGTGGAATAAAACTTGTAGTAGCCTTTGGAAAATCACTAGAAAATGTTTTAGAAAATATAAGAAAAGTGGATCTCCTTTCAGAAAAGTAAAGAGAGAATCATGGCTTTATTATATAAATGGTATCGATTCAGAAACACCCAGAATTGTATGGAAAAATATAATAAAATTATCAGGGAAATATATTCCAACTCCCATTCCAACATTAATAATTAATAATTCCCGTACTACCAATCCTCAAGAAGTTGCCAAACACGTTGGCAATCTTTTTGCTGAAGTTTCCAGCCCAAACAATTAATTTCCAGAATATAAGGAACTGTCAAGTTGGGTTGGATCTTGGAAGTAATAACAATGAAGTGTATAATGCAAAATTCTTACTAAGAGAACTAGGAGATGCGTTGACTTCTACCGAACATACATCTCCAGGTTAGGGCACAATTCTGTACGAGATGTTGAAGTAATTTCATGAAGATGCCACAGGCTTCCTACTGATGATCATGAACAAGATCTGGGAAATGGGCATCCTTCCAAAGAGTTGGAAAATCTCCTTAATTATACCTATTGTCAAATCAAGAAAGATCCGACAGATCCATATACAGTATAGTAAACCCCCTTATTCGCTGTCTTACTATTCGCAGATTTCTCTGTGGAACGTGTCTACCCAGTATTCGTGGAAAATTTGCCCATTCACGGTATTTTTCACTGAGAAATATTCACTAATTACTGTATTTTCATATCATTTTCATGACTAAATGCACTTTTTGTGATAAAACTTAAAATACTGTTATAAGCATTTTCAGAGTTTTTTTGTGTGTTTAAACTATCAAAATAGGCAGTTCTAAGTGTTTTTAGAGGGGTTTTAAGTATTCGCGGATTTTAGTTATTCGCGGGGGGTGAATACAAGGGGTTTACTGTAGTTACGCACCTGTTGCCCTTACCAGTTGTGTATGCAAGTCAATGGAGAAAATGATAAATACTTGATAGGTCTGATATCTTGAATCAAATAAATGCCTGTCACCTTTTCAGTTTGGATTCATGAAGAGTAAGTCTACACTCAACCCTTTTCTGTTATTGTCAAATAAAATTCAGCAGGGTTTTGCTGAAAAGTGCCAAGCTTTTGGGATTTTCTTTTACTTACAGAAGGCTTATGATACCACTTGGTGCTATGGAGTTATCAAGCAACTGATTAAAATGGGGATTAAGGGTAACATGGTAAGATTTATAAAAAACTTCTTATCAGAAAGATACATTAAGGTAAAAGTCAGTAACAGAACTTATAGTTCATACATTCAAGAGGAGAAGTTCGTCAAGGAAGCGTACAGTATTGAGTGTTACATGTTATGTCATTGCTATTAGTAGCATACCAGAGGTCATTCAAGAGCCAGTAAAGTGCTCATTGTATGTAGATGACCTAGCCATTCAAGTAACCAAATATGACTCCTCTGATACATACCAACTTTTACAAAATTCTATAAATGCTGTAACAGATTGGGCAGATAATAACCTGCTTCAGATTTTCTGTTTCTAAAACTGTGGCTGTTCAGTTCACCCTAAGTCGAAGGAAAGACATCCCTCTTACTTTGAAACTTTTTGGGCATGACTTTTGACTCCAAGTTAACTTGGTCCAGTCATATTGACTCTCTCACAGTTAAAGTAAAAAAATCAATTAATTTTATGAAAGTGGTTTCCAGCTATAATTGGTGTGCAGATAGAAATTCTTTGCTTAAGCTCTATGACTTAATGCTGGTCAAAGCTGGGTCATGGTTGCCAAATACATTCCTCGGCATGTAAAACCAAATTAAATGAATTGGACATACACTGCTTCACAATACAGGCCTATGTATCTGTTTTGGTACTTTTAGGACATCCCCAGTTGAGAGCATCTGTGTTGACACAGATTTGCTCCCATTAGATCTGAGGCGAGAGTTGGGTTTGAAGTACATTACTCGGTTGAAGAGTGGTATCGAAAGCAACCCAACATTCAAAATTCCAACTCAGCGTAATAAAGATAAATTTAATAAGCCTAGTTTACCTAAACCCCTGCAAATTAGAATTTTAGAAGAGGTTCAGGATAAATCATTAATTGAACAAAATAGAACCATTTAGATATTGTGATTTTCCACCTTGGATGACTCCAGGGCCTAAAGTATTTACCAAAGCTTCAAACAAGAAGAATCTTTCTGATGAAATAAAAGCCAGATTTCTAGATCATAATTAGATACATAAAAAATTTTGTTAAAATATTCACTGATGCTTCCAAATCTACAAATGGTGAAGCATGTGCCATCGTTAGCAAAGGTGTAATGTGTTCTGGGAAAATTTTGGACTATCCATCCATCTTCACTGCTGAGATGACGACTTTAGAAAAAACTATAGAGAGTCGTAATTTTACTATATATCAGGATTCTTTTAGTTTATCTACCATAAAGCACATGAATATTTTTGTAGTCCTGTTGTAAGTACAATAGAAAAAACTGTTATTTTGCCTAGCCTCCAAGTCCAGGGTAATTCAGTTTTGTTGGATACCAGCTCACGTTGGCATTGCTGGAAATGCAGCTGCCAATAAAAAAGCAAAGAAGGCATCTGTAGAAAGTGCAATCAGCTATAGGAAAGTACTACCTCATAGTGACATGAATCCTGTCATACGTCAACAAATAAGAAAAGTGTGGCAAGAGAAGTGAACCTCTCCCTCACTCCTAAATAAAATACAAGAAAGTACAAGAAAATTTGAGCAAATATCCAGCCTTGGGCTTCATCTAACAACATAAATAGAGGCTACGAAACACATGCCTCTCTCACCTTAGAATTGGCCACACATTCTTGACTGAGATTTTTATTGGAGAAAAATAATCCACCTGTATGTGTCCACTGTCATGCTGGTCTGGCAGTGCTTGTGGATTGTGAATTTTATCTTCATACCCGCCGTAGACATCACATGCTAGGCAAAACCTTTGTGAAATTTTAGACAATAGCAGTATTTTAAGTTTAATGAAGTTTTTAAAAGATACAGATTTTTACAATTTTATATAAGTTTTCTGATTTATGTCATTATATAAATATTATTTATGAAGTTTTTAAAAGGTACAAATTTATAAAATTTTATATAAGGTTTTCTGTTTTATATCATTTATAAAAATTTTTATTGTACATATGAACCCTGTGTAAATGTGTTTGTGTGTGTGTGTGTGTTCCACTTTAAGTTGTTTTTTATTTGTTTTAAAATCATGTTCATTCATCACAGCGCTGAATGACTGACTTCATTGGTCCCAGTACTTGGCCTTTAGCCTAAACCTCATATTCCGTTCCATTCCATTCCAGATGATCTCTTCATCCTTGTTCAAGTGTTCTATCTAGATGTGTCGTACTCACCAAGTTCTACATTGCATTCTTCATCTCCTAAAATTTTCACACATATATTTTGCTTTTGTCTATTATATATTGTATCCCAGGTCTCATCCAATATCCAAGGTTTCATATTTTTGTATATGAATCGATAATTAGTAATGTTGTATTGCGTGAATTTAGGTATTTGCTAGAAGTTACAGCCAAATTTAAGTAGTTATCTTATCTGAGGTACATGATTCACCATGTGAACAGTCATAGTGTTTTGACCAGTTCAGGACTTTAACATTCTTTATTACAGGTTATATGCAAGAAGGAAAGCGTGTCTTTACCTCCAGAATTAGCTAAGAGAATTTCTGAAAAATCAAATCGTAATTTGAGGAGGGCAATTCTTATGTGTGAAGCCTGCAGAGTCCAGCAGTAAGTAGCTTCAGTTTTCCTGAATTCTAAAGTGTTTGCTTTTCATATTTATCTAATTTTTTTTCTTCACATTCATTCATTTTGATAAGATGCTTCAGTGCTATGCAAAATTTTTTCTATTTCAGCATTCTTGGTCTTACTCTATTACATGGCATGCAAGTGCTTTATTGTCAAAATCTTCTTGAAATTGTGAAAAAGCATCTATGTCTCAAAATGTTAGAATATTTAATACAGTACCTTTGAGAACATGACAGCTTGTTTCATGGCGCTGGTAAAGGTTTTTATTTTGATTTTTACTGATGGTTAGCTAGCTTCTTTAAGGATGGGTTATACTGTAACGTTAATCACAATGTGTTGATTGTATTCAATACAGATTATGAAAAGTGAAACATGCAAATTAGCCAAAAAAGATGTTGGGTGGTGTTTCCATTGATGTATACCAATTGAATGTTTTAATGATAACTATTTTGATTTATTAAACATAGTTTCACAATTCAGTTTACTTGTCAGGTAAAGAACTGCACATTGATTACAATAAATTTGTCTGATTGTAAAATCTCTATCACTTGGTGTATCAGTACTGTAAAGCACTTAAAGTCATTTACACAAACTTCCACATCCAAGCACATGTGTTATTACAGCAACCATGGAAAATAAACATTTGCAGTAATCAAAATCTAAAATTAGAAAATAAAAAATCATCATGCTATATGAATGCAATGGAGAAAGAGGGAGAATCTTGTAGTGTGTAAAGAAAGCTACCTGAAACCTTTTATGTTAAGTAATGGCCTTAGAAGGACATTGTGTTGTCAAGTTCCTACCTTGACTGCTTCTGGAGTATCAAGGAGGAGGTTGCTTCCCCTCAGTTGTGTGCATAATGGAAGTGGTGTGAAGGTCTGGATCACATGCTTCCAACTCTTCAGCATTCTGCTCCCTCGTGACTTTCCAAGTACATGGGTAATGCAATCTGCTTACCATGTAGTGTTGATGGCACAATGCTTGTGTATCTCATCTTTAAAAATATGAATTATTTTACTGATTATTTACTTTTTGAAGGCAGTTTGTATTCAGCTTATATTTTTCAATGCCTCTATGCATTTTCCTTAGTATAATGTTAGGATTTTTCATTGCGGCCATGAAGATCCTCGTTGGTCATACTGCCTTGCCCCAAATACAACACATTTCTGAGCTCGGCCCCGTGTCACCCGGTGAAATTCCATTCTTACTTGAATTTCTAGGTATAAATACTGTATTGCTAAATATACCAGAGAAAAAAGCTTACAGGAATGCTGGAGTTATTACCCCCAGATCGAGCACCTTCGATGAAGATGTTGGTATAACCAAGGGTGAGCGAAGGAATCACAACCACAGAGCCACACTCAATAGACATCCCCATGTCAATATCCCCGAGAAGAGTGAGGGGCCGTACCAGCGCCCACGCTCCCCAGCCCCTCCACACTCCGACTCCAGCGCCATCTGAATTCATTCCATTTCTAGCACTTGATTTTTGCGCTATGGTGTTTGGTTAGCCTGTGTTTTTTTTCGGCTTATTTTGTATTTTTGCCATGGCGTCGAGCAGCTTCACCATGTCCAAGTTAAGTACCATCTTCTTCTGGGGTTGTCTTATAGTTTGTTGGCTGTCTTAGCCCGTAATTGTTATTATTCGTGGCTTTGTTATGACGCTTCGGCGTCCCCCAGCCAGCCATGTTGTCCGCGAGGTTTACCCACTCGGCTTGTTCTGTTTGGGTTTTTCCTGGTCGGCTCATGCCTTTTGCTTCCCCATAGGTCTCATCCTGGTGGTTTTCTAGGTGGGATTGTTTGGTTTCATTATAACGATAATGTTTTGATCCATTCCTTAAGGTTCCCGCATCGGGTTCCCGTTTGTTCCCGCTTAGTTTTCTCACTGGGATGTTTCCTCTTGGACATTTTAGTTAATGATTATATTTATATTCATTATTTTTTGGCTGATGCTCGACATCATGCTACCTCTGCATTTTCCTATTCCGTGGGGACGTCAGGCTCATCCTGTCGCTTCCTTTGGTTAGGCTACGCACCAAACACGGTATATTTTTATATTTTTATTTTTAATTTATTTTGTTTATTTCACACACACTTAGTGATTTATTTGGTTATTTTGTCACAGCCTAGTGTACGTTAGGCTTTTATTATTCCTTGACCTCCTTCTCCCTTCCCTTGAGTTAGGTTAGTGAGAGGTTTGGGTCAGCAGGTTGAGGGATTTATGTTGTCGTGCCTTCCTGTCCGTTGTTTGGGTGTGGAGTGAGTCCCCATTCTCCTCCCTCTTCTTTACGAAGGGGTTGAGCTCTTCTGTGGGTATTTCTCCTCCACGAGCGTTATTCCTCCCTTACGTTTGGCTCTGGTGGGTCTTCGACTCGGAAATTCTCTCCCTGTTGTTCCCTTTTCTCTCCTTTCCCTTCTCTTCCCCCTCCCTTTTTTCATAGGCTACATTGTTCCCTTTTCTCTCCTTTCCCTTCTCTTCCCCCTCCCTTTTTTCATAGGCTACATTGTTCCCTTTTCTCTCCTTTCCCTTCTCTTCCCCCTCCCTTTTTTCATAGGCTACGTCTATGTTTTTAGGTGAGAATACAAAGGTCTTGGTCATTCTTCCCCTAGGTGTAGGCCATGATTTTAGGTACCATGCAGTTGAGCGGGTGAGTTTCTCCCCAGTCTCCTGTTCGCCTCTGCTCTGGCCTACTACCTTCCCTGTCCACTTCCACCCCCCTCCCCTACCCTGTTTTGGGTTCAGCTTCTCGTCATCTTCTCTTGTGGGTGATGTCGGTGTCCGACTCTCACCCCGTATAGTGAATCTTTCTGGTTGAGGGATTCGCTCCCTCCCAGAGCTGGTTCCAGGTGACTCGTAGCTGGGCTCAATGTTTCGTTCACCCGCTCTCCTTCGATCGAGCAGGTTCTCGAACATCTCAGGGTTTTCTTCTCGACCTTGTTCTTTGTTCGCTCCGGCGTTCGAGATACTTTAGTTGGGTTGACTGGCGCATTCATCTGCCCCGGTGGATCGTGGTGTTTGGCAGCCTCACCCTTCTTTGGTTCTCTTCGATAAGGTCCTGAGATCTCCGGTGTGGGTGGTTCCGGACTCCGGGGAACGTAGATTTATATTGTCTTGTTAACCAATTATGTTACCATCTTATTGTGTTTTGTTTCTCCGGCGGCTCATCCCGCCTGGGGACTAGTGTGTGTTTATTTATGACCCGGCGGTTTACCCCGCCGATAGATGCTTATTAGTTTGAATTTCCCGGCGGTTCACCCCACCGTTGAGTGGAAATTTATTTATTATTATTATTATTTATGATGGTCATAGAGTCCGGTGATTTCACCCCTGGTTTCGCCGTTCTGTTCCCGGCATTCCTCGCGGTGAAGGTCCCGTCGATTCGGCCCCCTCGTTCCGCCGGTTTACTCCGGCAGTCGGGGGGGTTTATACCCAGCTTACCTTAAATTAAGTTACTTTTTAGTAGGCCCGTCTCTGACGAGGTTTACTGAAATACCCTTGCCTACTTAGATTATGTTTCTTAGAAAGGTAAGCTCATTTACTGTTTTCACTTACAGACTGTTCGCTGTGAGGAGCCCGGGTGTTCCGCCACTCTTCAGCAACCCTATGGCCATGTGGTGTGTCGGACCCATGCTGGTTGTGCGGTCCGACTGGATGATCTGATCGTGTGGCACCCGGAGGGCTGCGAGGTGTGCTTTGCTCTTTGCGGGTGCACCCAGGACGAGTCGGTAAGCTATTTGCTTTCCACCCGCATGTTAATTCTGCCTTCCATATTGCAATGTTTTGCGATATTTTGTAATTTATTTAGGTATTTCTTAGCCTCCCTTTGACTCACCCCCCTTTTTTTCAGGCGGACGAGTCCTCGAAAAAAGAGGCTCTTGAGTCCCTCCACGCTTGGGTGGCTGGGTTTGGGAGGAATGTTCCGTCGGGGAAGCCATACGTCCTCGACGAGAAGTGGAGAGACCTTCTCTACCCCGGAGCCCGGATCGCTGCGGCCGTACCAACGGAAGTGGCCGCCCCCATCATTGAGCAGATCTGGGTCGTGACCCAGCCACTTGTAGAAGAGACCCTCTACGCGGAGGTTTCCGAAGACGTCGCCGCTCTGGACCTGGACTTAGAGCCCATGAGTACTGAGCAGGATCAGGTAGGTGGTGAGGTAAGTGAGGTAGTGGGGGCGGGCGCCCTTTTTTATTCCCCTTCTTCATCAACCTCTTCCTTTCAGGGCTTTTCCAAGTCTTCCATCTTGAGGACAGTGCTCCATCTACTGTCCCCAAGTTGAAGACTTAAATGGAAGGCGAAGGGCTTCAAGTCCTCGTCTTCCCGGAAGGCATCCCCCTTTCCCCTGTCGAAGGCAAAGGTCTCCGCACCTTTGGCCTCCGGGAGTAAAGCTGGAACCTCGGGCAAAGGAGCGAGTAAGAGGGCGGCTAGACCCAGCCCTCCTCGCCAGCCTCCCTTTGACCCTGAGGCGTTCGCCGGGATGCTCTTAGCTAGGTTCTCGTCGGAGGTCGATTCCAAGCTTTCGAAGCTTGCGGACAGGTTGCAAAGTCAGGAGAATCTGATTGCTGATATGGCTCGCTCCGGCGGTGCCGGACCCAGTTATCAGATCCCTGATACTGCTTCCCTCCCTCCTTTTGACGTTGGAAACCCGTGGCGTTTTGCCTTACGTGCCATTCGCCATGAGGATACCCTGACAATCGAGGGTTTGGGCACAAGACGTCTGGAGGAGCTGGAGTTCTTCCCTCCTGACCTCTTGCCCCCCTATCCAGGCTTCGTTAGGCTGACGGAGGAAGCCTGGGTACGTTCTGATAAGGTCCCTAAGGAGACGGTGATCTTCCCTAGGGACCAGGCACAATCGGCTCTGCTTCGCACTCTCACTGAGTGGCAAGCAGATAATACTGGCTCACTCCGTTCAAGGGAACTATACTATGTTCTCCTTGGATGACAAGTTACCCACTCCCTGCATGAATAAAGTTGCTTTGGCAACTGCTCAGGCCTGCTTTGAAGGCAAACCTTTGCCTCAGCTCAGGGAGACAGACTCCACATCCCTGGTGTTCCCGGTGGGTGAGGAGTTCTGGAGGGACGCCCCATCTACTTTCACGGTGGGTAAACTAGAGGCCTCTTGTGCGTCCTCACAATTCAGTGAGCAGCTTCCCAAACTCCCAGAAGCTCTCCTGAAGACGGAGTTCGAGGCAAGGACGAGACTGAGCCGGTCTCTAAATTCCTTGTGTCTGTCTGAGGCGGTGGCCGTCTCATGCGCAGACGAACAACTCTTCCAGGTTCTGGCTAAATCCCTGCTGGCAGGTTTTCAGTCAGACCTGTATGACTTCATGGTGGCTAAGTTGGAGTGCTGCAAATTCATTTTCGCGGATGCCACCATTCGCCATGAGCCTAATAAGCTCATGAAGAGCTCCATCTGGGGGACTAACCTCTTCCCAGAGGATGAAGTCTCGAGGGTCCTGGGCGAAGCTACTAGGGCTAATCAGAGTCTGCGAGCGAGATGGGGTATTTCCGCCTTCAAACGGAAAACTCCCGAAGCTGGTGGTTCCCAGGCTAAGTCGGGGAAACGCTTCAGGAGAAGGAGGCCTCATCCCCAGACAGTAGTTCAAGCTGTCCCAGTCTCGGCAGTAGGCCAACCCTCCACCTCCAAGGCTCAACCCCACCAATACGTGCTGGTTCAACCAGCCCAACCTCTTGCTGCACCATCGTACGTCTCTTCTCCAGTGTACAACTCCTCCTATGAGGGCCGTGGCGTCTTTCACGGCCTTAATCGAAGTGCAAGGGGAGGCAGGGGTCGCGCCCCATACAGAGGTAGGCCTGGGTCCGCCTCTCGAGGACGATCAGGCTGTGATAGAGGAAGCAAGCCCTCTTCCTCCCACTGAAACCAATCAGGTAGGTGGTCGCCTCTACTGGTTCAAGGACCAGTGGACCTTCAGCCCTTGGGCACACAGCATTGTGTCCAAAGGTCTGGGTTGGAGCTGGATCAAGGATCCCCCTCCTTTGACCAGGTTTTACCAACCCCCCTCCAAAACTCTACAGGACTTTGTAACAGAGCTTCTCAACAAGAGAGCAATAAAGAAAGTAAGGCACCTCAAATTTCAAGGCAGGTTGTTCACAGTCCCAAAGAAAGATTCCGGCCAACAAAGAGTGATTCTAGATCTATCACGTCTAAATCGCTATATAAGATGCGACAAGTTTCGCATGCTTACGGTAGCTCAGGTACGGACTCTACTTCCGTGTGGAGCCGTCACCACCTCTATCGATCTTTCAGACGCTTACTATCACGTCCCGGTTCCTCGGAACTTCTCTCCCTTCCTGGGTTTCAAACTCGGGAAACAAGCCTACTCCTTCAGAGTCATGCCTTTCGGACTCAATGTAGCCCCCAGAATTTTTACGAAACTGGCGGAAACAGTCGTCCAGCAACTACGGTCCCGGGGAATCTCCCTGGCGGCTTACCTGGACGATTGGATAATCTGGGCTCCGACAGTCTTGGAGTGCCGGAAGGCTACGGCGATAGTGATTAAGTTTCTAGAGTCGTTAGGTTTTCAGCTGAACAGGGAGAAGTCCCGCCTGACTCCGGAATCCCGGTTTCAGTGGCTAGGCCTCCAATGGGACCTGACTTCGTACAGGTTGTCCCTCCCGCCACCCAAGCGGAAGGAGATTGCCGCCGCTACCAGGAAATTTCTGAGGGACAAAACAGCATCCCGCCGGTCTCAAGAGAGGATTCTCGGCTCCCTTCAATTCGCCTCAGTGACGGACCTGCTTTTGAAAGCGAAACTAAAAGATATAAACAGAGTATGGCGGAGACGAGCCAATGTCAGGCTCAGAGACAGGATCTCTTCAATCCCGCGAATCCTGAAAACAAGACTCGGCCATGGTCCACAGTCAGTGGCCTGTCGGGTCGGTTCCACTTCAATTACCCCCTCCGGCGTTGGTAATCCACACGGACGCTTCATTAAGCGGTTGGGGAGGGTACTCACCAAAACAAAAGTTCAAGGAATGTGGTCCACAATGTTCCAACAGTTTCATATAAACACCTTGGAAGCTATGGCAGTGTTTCTAACACTCAAGAAACTTCGCCCGCCAGCCGGATTCACATCAGGCTTGTGCTGGACAGCGCCGTGGTGGTTCATTGCATCAACAGGGGCGGCTCCAAATCAGGTCGCGTAAACCAGGTGATGGTAGCTATCTTCTCCTTGGCGAACAAGCACGGCTGGCATCTGTCAGCCACCCACCTAGCGGGGGTATGGAACGTGGTGGCGGACTCCCTGTCCAGGACTACTCCGTTGGAGACGGAGTGGTCTCTGGACGGGGACTCCTTCAAGTGGATTTGCCGCCGGGTTCTGGGCCTCCAAGTGGACCTGTTCGCCAAGGAAAGCAATCACAAGCTTCCCTGTTACGTGGCTCCCAACCTGGACCCCCAGGCTTTCGCCACAGATGCGATGTCCATAGATTGGAATTGTTGGGAGAGGATATATCTGTTTCCTCCGATAAACATGTTGTTAAAAGTAATACACAAACTCAGGTCATTCAACGGCCAATTAGCTCTAGTAGCCCCCTATTGGCCAAAGAGCAATTGGTTCCCTCTATTACAGGAACTCAAGTTGCGGTGTCATCAGATACCCAAACCCAGACTGACCCAAGTTGTACAAACAAAGACTGTGTCAGCTTCCTTAAGAATTCAGAATGCACTGGTTTTATGGACTTTATAAAGTTTGCTGCAAAGAAGGGAGCAAACATTGACCCCGTCAACACTCTGTTTTTAGAATCAGACAAGAGAGATTCTACTCTCAGACAATACGATTCGACAGTCAAAAAATTGGTGTCCTTTCTAAAGGCATCTGGAGCTCAAACTATGACAACCAACTTAGCAGTTACTTTCTTTAGGTCATTGTTTGAAAAAGGCCTTGCTCCGGCCACTATTACTACAGCTAAATCAGCCTTAAAGAAGGTATTTTTGTACGGTTTTAATATTGACCTTACAGATTCATACTTCTCCTCCATCCCCAGAGCATGTGCCCGTTTGAGACCAGTAACTCGCCCTGCTTCCGTTACCTGGTTCCTCAACGATGTTTTGAAATTAGCCACTGACATTGATAATTCTCTATGCTCATACTTGGATCTGTTAAGGAAAACCTTGTTTCTGATTAGCTTAGCTTCAGGTGCCAGAATTTCAGAGCTATCGGCCCTCACTAGAGGTGATGATCATGTTAATTTCCTTCCATCCGGAGAAGTCCTCCTTTCCCCTGATCATACGTTCTTAGCTAAGAATGAAGACCCTCAGGACAGGTGGTCCCCTGGAAGGTGGTGCCTCTTCCTCAGGACCAGTCATTGTGTGTCCAGTATTTACCTTAAAGTCTTACCTACAAAGAACTCCACAGTTTAAGTCGGGTCCTCTTTTCATCAGGGAAAAAGGCGGTACTCTTTTGTTGAATGCTATAAGACAACAAATTCTGTATTTTATTAAACAAGCTAACCCGGTTCAGTTCCAAAGGTTCATGATATCCGAGCAGTAGCTACCTCCACCAATTATTTTTATAATATGGATTTTGCCGAACTTTCCAAATATACAGGATGGAAATCACCTCTAGTGTTTAAACGCCACTATTTAAAATCACTCGAAGCTCTTAAATTTTCTACAGTGGCTGTGGGAAGTGTCATCTCCCCACCTTAATTATCCTTATCCCTTTCCTTTCCCCCCCGCCCGCCTGCCTCATTTATTTCATTGCCTGCCTTTCTGGATCGTTCATGCCTCGCTGCCTTGCTCCTCATACTCGATATTGGTTTATCTGATTATTGCTTGTCTTGTGTTTTGGAATTTGATATGTTGCGGATTTAGATTTAGTCAGAGGTACTGAAGCGGTTTTTATTTTGCTTCACGTACCTTATATATTTTCATCTTTCAATTGTATCTCATTGCCTTTAGGTTTAAGTTTGTAATTACTGGTTATTCTATTGATTTGTAGGGGCCTTTTATTTTCCCCTATTGTACTACATGTTTGTATTTCTACCTTGTTCCTAGGTTAAGTTTGTTATTTCATGATAATCTTTGATGTGAGGTGTAATGTGCCACCAGTATTTACTTATAGTTAAGCCCGATTTTCATTGTTGAGATATTCTTATTAAATCTATTTTTCCATAGCATGTGTCTCTTTCCAGTTACCTTTTGTATTTTGTTGCAGCTTTGCAGTCTTGGCATGATTCTCTGATACTATTTCACCGGGTGACATGGGGCCGAGCTCAGAAAAGGGATTTTGACAAAGGAAAAATCTATTTCTGAGTGAGGCCCCGTGTCACCCGGTGACCCCCCCTAGAATATTTTGAGGTTCAGGTTCGCCCCCCCTGCTGGCTCATGCCAAGCCTGGGGATGGTGCTAGTCTGGAATGAGTTCAGATGGCGCTGGAGTCGCCGCGTGGCGGGCTGGGGAGCGTGGGCGCTGGTACGGCCCCTCACTCTTCTCGGGGATATTGACATGGGGATGTCTATCGAGTGTGGCTCTGTGGTTGTGATTCCTTCGCTCACCCTTGGTTATACCGACATCTTCATCGAAGGTGCTCGATCTGGGGGTAGTAACGCCAGCATTCCTGTAAGCTTTTTTCTCTGGTATATTTAGCAATATTTATACCTAGAAATTCAAGTAAGAATGGAATTTCACCGGGTGACACGGGGCCTCACTCAGAAATAGATTTTTCCTTTGTCAAAATCCCTTTTTTACCTACTAAGCTACATGGGCATTCAAATCAAATATTGCAACTGAACACTGCTATTAGGAAGAAACAGGTAGTTGTTAATCATAGTGAATATCATTTTTACTGGTACTTTAGCATTGCCATTTCCCAAACACATTGAAGTGTCTTTAAATAAATATGATGTGATGTAAATGACCATACATGATCCAAATTCTGATAATATAAATATAACTGCTCCTGTAGAGTGGCATTGCCTTTGGTTGCTTTCTTGCTGCAATGTATGCAATGTTAGAGGTTATTTGTAACATCTCTTTGGTTCAGGCACTTTGTTTTCCCTCCTGTCTGCTAAGCAATACAGATCATTCTAGTGTTACTATAGTCCGATCTCGAAAATCTGGCATTCCATGGTCTGGGAACTCCCGTGATCCGGGACGTTTTTGAATCAAGAAACAGCCATTTACCAGTATCAGGTACCATAACTTAACACATGATTATTAACTGGTACAGGATGGGCTAAACATATATTAAGCACACTCCTAGACTGGGCTAAATTTACGGTTGGCCAATTTATAAAAAAAAAAAAATCAATAGTAAGAGGAAGATATGCATTTGCACATGGTATAAAAAAAATTCTAAAAAATTTTGTGTACCCTCCACAGGAAGTTGGAAGTGAATGTTTCCAACACTGTGTGGGACCTCTTCACCAAGACAGTCATAAAAAGTATGCTAATTTTATCAAGTTATAAATGTTTTTTCTTTTTTTTTTTTTTTGTAAAATTATAATTACAGTTCTCACAATTTCATACCAGATAAGAACTAAAATCAGTAACAAATTCTGAATATATTTATGGTAAAATATTTACGAGACATCCTGGGATGGGGAGTGTCAGCACATTTCCCATGAAATCTCAAGGCAGACTCCTGTACTGACTCACTATTAGAGTTGCTGTAAGAGTTGCCATGAGTCATTTGTGGCTCATTGAAGTGATTTGAACATTTTTCCTACAAAATTCGTTCAAACTGTATGGTGCGAAATATTGATCATCAGGGGACATAACCTGTAAATAACCCCAAAGCTATAAATAGAAGTCGACTGATGTAGGCCGTTCACAAAGGGTTAAGGGTTGTGCTACAGTTGTCAACTTGTTAAAAATTTGCTAATTTTCAACAGTGACTTCCATAAATTAGAAGAAAATAAATCTTTCTTCATCCTTCACACAATGGAGAGGAAAGTGTTGAGAAAGTATGCCACAAAATTTACGGTTGTAGCTGTGGCAAAAGAAATGGATAATGTGCGGGTAGCGAAAAGTTTGGGAAGATACAAAAGCAACATCCAACACTGGTGAAATCACGGCTTTACATCATTTAATTTGCTGCATTTATAAATAAACTAAGTTGCATTTTTAAACTCTGCTTTGATAATTTACTTATAAAATGAAAATCTGGAATGCATTTCACTTAGCAACTAATGGCTGTGATGATGTGGATAATTGCAGTCAGCTGATGGTTTTAAGAATGTAAACATTAGCAGAATGCAAATGGCATATGTTTGCCATGTTCAGAAATTATATTATAATGGCAATAGTGCATGAAATATAATTGCATACAGTACGTAAAGCAACAGTTTTAGTAGAATTATTATTGTTAATACAACAGTATTGTTTGACTTATGCAAATGGATATCTGTTGGTGTAACAACCTACTGGGCCAATAGTCTCTCTCTCTCTCTCTCTCTCTCTCTCTCTCTCTCTCTCTCTCTCTCTCTCTCTCTCTCTCTCTCTCTCTCTCTCTCTCTCTCTCTCTCTCTACATCACACACACACTCGCAGGTTTAAAGAAACAAGAGCAGCAGAGTTTTAGGTTTTTGCTGAAAACGAAAGCCAGAAAAGTTTGAAGTGCTGAAAAACACTGAAGGGTGGGGGAGATCAGAAGTCAAATTGTACTTGTAAAGAGGTTAAGCTCCAACGTAGCAAAGGTGTAAGCATTTCCAGAGATGCTTATTTATCATGCCAGAATTTTGCTGAGGAACTAACTTAATGAATAACAGTGATTGTAATTTTGTTCTACTTTTGATAACAGCACTATATATGTGGAATGAGCTGGCTAGATTGTTTACATACAGGCAGTCCCCAGTTAACGGTGGGCTCGGTTAACAGCGATCCGGTTTTATGGGGCTTGTCTAGCAATGAAAGTTGGCAATTTTCGGTGCCAAAAACCCCCGATTTCCGCTTATCTGCGCCGATACATACCTAACAGAGGTGCCGATAACCGAAAATCGGCGCTTTTTGGCACCGATACCCCCGAAAATTGCCGAAATCGCTGATTTTCAGTTATCATCACACCCTCGGTTATCGGCGGGGTTCCGTTTCTGAGGGTGTGATGATAACCAAAAATCGGCGATTTTCGGGGGTTATTGGCGCCGACTTTTGGTTATCGGTGCCTCTATTAGGTATGTATCGGCGCCAATACCCAATTATCAGTGCTGATAAGCGGAAATCGGCAATTTTTGGCTCCGAAAATTGCCGATTTTCGTCGCTAGACAAGTGCCATAAAACCGAATCGCTAGTAACCGAGCCCGCCGTTAACCGGGGACTGCATGTATAGGCTCTTTGAGGGGCGATTTCTAGAATCCAGAATATTCTGTGGTCTGGCAGTGGCCTGGTCCCAAGGGTGCCAGAATTTTGAGGTAGGAATGTACACTGTATGATCTTATTATTGTATGCAGTTTCACCTGTTTTGTTGTCATACCTTGATTCATGTCTGCATACCAATACTTTAATATTATTATTATTTTATTATTATTATTCATATTGGAAAAAGGATAGTGTTGTGGAATGAGGGAAGTCTTTTATTTAAATAATCAATCAGAAATCCGTGGAATCCTTTGTCGTCTGGATTCAGGTTCTACTTCAGGTTGTGGTAATGTCGACATGTTTCGACCATCTCTTTGGTCATCCTCTGGACATGGGATGGGGTGATGGGGTTCCTATACACACGGTCCAAGATCATCTGGATGGTCTCATCGACGGGGGCGTTGGTGAAGAGGGAATCCACATCCATTGAAGCAATAGATCCTCCGGGGGCGCCGCTCTTAGGGCCTTCAGGAACTCTGCTGATGACTTCAGGCTGTGGCTGCCTGGGACATAACGCTTTAGGATGGCATTGAGCCTCTTAGCCAACTGGTACGTCGGGGCAGGAATATGACTGATGATGGGGCGCAGGGGGTTACCTCGCTTGTGCATCTTGACATTCCCATAGATGTACCCCAGGTCATAGTCTCCCGTGATTGGTGGTAGGTGAAGGGCGTCAGAGGCAATGTTGACCGTTTCTATGATCCTGTTCACCTCCCGCCTGATCTCGTCGACTGGGTTTTTGGCAATTCTTCGGAATTTGGTACTATCCGCCAGTATATCATCCAACTTCCAGTGGTAGTCCTTGGTGGTCTTGTTGCCCCTACGAACGGTGATGTCTTCCTTCTCCCTCAACTGCTTGGCTGCCTCCTTCAGGTGCCGGTCGAGGAGGGGTTGAAGGGCGTCTGTCTTTCGGAGGTTGCCAAGGGTTGGTTTCTCCTTCCCAGTGTGCAATGCTTCCAAGAGGCGCAGGCGGCGGTTGTCCGTTGTTTGGTCAATTATTTCCATATTCGTGATTATATCTTTTCTTGCAATTCTCTGGTTATGGGTGGTCCTGGCATGGTTAAAGATCCCTGATCATGCCCTCCTGGAAATATGCACCAAAAAGGCCCCTTTCTCCAACCATCGTGGCCATACGTACACCCAGATCGATGGGGTGGCGATGGGTTTTCCCCTTTGAGTCCTCTTTGCCAATTTCTATATGGGCACCGTGGAGCAAAGGGTATTCGAAGAATAGACCAGCCAAGGATGTACGTGCGCTACATCGACGATACCTTCGTCAGCGCCACTTCACAAGAGGAGATCGAGAACCTGAGGCGTGCTTTCCACAACCATAACTGCCTCAGTTTCACCATGGAACGTAGCCAAAACCGCTACCTCCCCTTTCTTGACGTCCTTGTGGAGCAGAGAGAGGCCCCTTTCTCTAAGAAGGTCTACACAAAGCGGATGAACCCGGCATGTGTATGAACAGGGTGAGCGAGTGCCCCGAGAGGATAAGCGCTCCACCATCAGCGCCTATGTCAGGAGGGCCCTCTCACACTGCTCCTCCTGGAACGACACTTGGAGAAATGGAATGTGTAGCCCAGACCCTTGTCGACAATGGACACCCAAACCAGAATATAGAAGAGTCTATCAAGACGTGCCCTCAAGAACATCATTGAGGATAATGTCTGCCCTGTTGACCCCAGTAAGAATATTCATCTGGTCATTTATTACAAGAGCAAAAAGATGAGCAGCCTGGTGATGTTTAACAATCCAGCCCCTCTTCAGCAGGACCCCTTGAAGAAAACCAACATGGTATACCGGTACAGGCAGTCCCCGGTTATCGGCAGCCTCGGTTACTGGCGATCTGGTTTTACGGCGCTTGTCTAGCGATGACAATAACCAGATTTTCATCACCGATAACTGGTTATCGGCGCTGATTGCCTCTTACCGGCGGCGCTGATCACCGTTTATCGGCGCCGCTAACCGGGGATCAGTGCTATTGTTGCCGATTTTCGGTTAGCGGCGATTTTCGGTTGTCGTCACACCGTTTGGAACGGAACCCCGCCGATAACCAGGGACTGCCTGTACTCATGCCCCGTCCGAGGATGCCTCGGTTCTTACATCGTTATGGCCACCATGCTTTTCTCCAAGAGAATTTCCTGCCACGCCCAAGAGGGAGCCATCTTTAACCATGCCAGGACTGCCCATAACCAGGGAATTGCAAGAAAAGATATAGTCACGAATATGGAAATAATTGACCGAACTACAGACCACCGCCGCCTGCGCCTCTTGGAAGCATTGCACATTGGGAAGGAGAAACCAACCTCAACATTACGCAAGAAACCTTTCTCCTCCCCACGGCCACCAGGAGGCCTGCATTATCCAATTTCTGAGGATCGAAATTCTCCCATTCATCCCCAGCACTACAATGCCACTCGCGCGTAAGACAAGCCCCGAACATCAACATGGGAGAGAAGGGTCTGCCCAAGATGACCTGCCCAAGGGCAGCCAATCATAATTCAGCACCGATCAAGGACCCCCTATAAATACCGACCCAAGCACCTTGTTTCTCCAGATCTTTCTCAACCACGAGGTTAGGTTCCAGGACCCCTTGCACAAGGCGAACTTTCGCGTAAGTTTGGCGTGGTCTCAAAAATGCTAATAAATGCTTATTTCTAAAGTTTAAACACTAAATATGACCCTAATGCTCCCAAATTGTTAAGCTAACTTTTTAATGCAATTAAAGTTACTGTAATTTCATTTAAAAGTTAGCTTAATACATTACCCTTAAAAAAAGAAATCGAGAGTTGGAAGAGAATTTCTCTCCCTCTCTCCTTCTGAGCGATCTATTTGTAGAAGTCTTCTCAACCTCTTTTTAATAACTTCTTTATTCCACGTCTCTTTCTCTCTGTTCTGAAATGCCTTTTCATGAACAAACAGTGTTTTTTATTTGAACTAATACAACACTTAGTCATTACTATGTTTTAGAACATATTTGCCACACTAGTGCATATACAGTTCGTAGATGGTACAGGTAAAATTAGATCGATTTAAACTATCTAATGTACAGGTAAAGTCATACAGAGAAATAATAAGTTGTAAAAATGTGTGAGCGCTAACTATGAATGAGAGGGAGAGAGAGAGAGAGAGAGAGAAGAAAGAGTTGTTCTTACTTAAAATATCAAGTTAAATTATTTTTGAATTATTACAGAGCCAGAGAGAATAGCATGAGAGAGAGAGAGAGAGAGAGAGAAAGAGAAAATTATTCTTATGTTAGGTATCAAAAGATGGAAATTCATGATTTATGAAGTAAAAAGAAAGAAGAGAGAGTGAACCAGAAATCCTTTGACACGCTGTGGGCAACGACTGACACATTTGACAGCCTTGCCCATGCCCCTCTCTTCAAAGGTTTTTCAAAAGATCGAGAAATGATATTTGTTTGTTTAAAATATCTCATAATTTACTATAGAAATGTATAAATTTTGTAATTACAGTTATATTATCATTATTATTACCATATATTTCCACATATAAGACGACATTTAAATCATAAAATTCACCCCTAAAAATGGGGGTGTCATCTTATGCTACCATTCTAAAAATCAAACCTTGAATTCTAAGTGATGTTTATCAGTAGGCTAGCCTCGACCTCGGTGCGATAACCACTGACATACCTGAAAAGATGCACATTACAAAGTAAACTGATAATAAAGGTAATAAAACCATTTTTACCTCTTATATTATTGGCAAATCTTTATAATAAATAGCGTATTCAAGGAATAATTCCTTATCAATGAAATCAACTTTTTTCTATGCGAGGCCAGCTGACAAAATGCAGCCTAAATATCAAGTTGTGGTTGCGCTCACAGCAACCTTTATCGTTTGGTAACATAGTGTAATTAGGGTAGTACTGTAATAACATTAAGAATAACATAATATTCATTTTTCATTAAAAATTCAGGCTGTTTGTAACAGTTTAGAACAATTCAGTCATACGAACGATAATTATGTACGGTAATTATCACATTTTATCGTATTGTTGTTAGGGGTTGCTTATGATTGGCGATGAAACGTAAACAAAACTGTTTCCTGTTTAGGTGACGTGTGTAGGAAAAACATGATATAGAATCAACTTTGTTATTTTGTTTACCGTATATACTCGTTAACGCTCGATCTCGTGCATCGTGTGACCCCCCAAATTTTCACCCATAAAAATTATTTTATCATGTATCTAGTGTATCATGAGATTTCCTTTTTTATGAGACCAAATTACTATGGACTAACCTCTTTTACTCAATCTCTTTGTCCCATCTTCTAGTTAAATAGGTTAAAAAAGTAAAAGCGAATGATAAAAGTACCGTTAATTATGTTACATTCGTTGAGTAAACGAGTACAGCCATAAACAACTGAACGAGAAACAACTGTTTTGCTATGAACAACCGAATTGGGTAACAACAGCTGTTTTGCTTGCATTTCAACCATCTTACGATAGTAAACAATTTACTGTAGTTATGTTACAAATGACGTTGAGTAGAATAGTACTGATATATATTTTACATTATACCCTTATTCGCTGTGGAGAAAAGATCGCAAGGAAATACAAAGCTGCAAGTTGTAGCTAAAGCTGAGAAAACAAACAATGTTCAAGCGCTAATGACTAAATTATTGTGCATTGGCAACATGGATGAAACTCCTAGACTTCGATATGCCATCAAACTTGACCGTAAATAATTGTGGAGAGAAAAGTATTTTAATCAAAACTACTGGGCATGAAAAATCACATTTTACTGTTGTTTTGACGTGTGTGGCAAATGGGACGAAACCTTCCCCCATGGTTATCTTTAAAGGGAAATTGAATTGATGCCGAAACAAAAATTCCTGGAGGGTATCGTTGCCCACATTTACGAAAGCTTATACAATGCGAATGGTGCTTGATCACTGTGTTTGTATTTTATAATACAATTAGTAATATGCGAATACATACAATATTACTTGATACAGTGAAGTAAAGCATAACTTTTTAAAAGATCTATGGAAAAGATGTATATTTGTTATGTTTGTATTTTATAATACGTTACTAATATATGAATATTACATACACTAATTTTATATTTCGTGTATGATGCAACCCCCTTAAAATTAGCTTCAAAATTAGGTCTTCAAAAGTCGCATGATATGCGGGTATATACAGCATTTTGAATTTCTCCCGATACAGTAAGTAAAACAGCATTTGTAATAGCATCACCTTTACATAACCAATATTGCAATACACTCCCTGAACACCTGAATTAGCCCTTGTCACCTACAAGCCCGAACTACATCCCCATAGCTTTTACCCACTAAGTGGGTAATAAACTGTCAGCGTTACTAACGCTTACAGGAAAATCTAGTCAAATGAGTTACCTGAAGTACCGTTGGCAACACTGCTGCAAGTCCCGGCCGAGTGAGGCCGAGCTACCCCAATTGCTTTTTGTTCACCATGCTGTGTGGGTGTGTCCCACATAAGGTGAACTTTTGGTCATTTAGCCCGACCCCCATTCAAGAATTTGGACATCAGATCACGATTTGGATGCTTTCAACGCATTTTCTCCTGGATGGATACTTTATTGATAGGATTTGGAACTTCTCTCCCGATTTTGACTTTGGACTTGTTTGGATAAGTCAAACAAGAAGACGTCGCTGTCTGCTAGCGCCGATGCTTCCACTTTTTTTTTTTTTTTTTTTACATCTTTGACGACAGAGCCTTGTTCTGTTGGAAATGCTGACGCTCATCGGCCCTACATGTTCTGCAAGCATAGGATGAGTACCCTCAAACATGATCGACATTCTGTTTGTGTTTTTATGTAGGAAGACACAGTGTAGTATCAGTCAGATAGGCAGCGAGTCTTGGTCGGTAGATCAGATGGAAGAATTATTCAAAAAGTTAGAGGACAAGTTACTAGCTGAGTATGTCTAGTCTATTTTTGTAGCTTTATGACTAAATTAATGGAAACTAGAGATAAGGATAGTAGTAATAGTGTTGTAGATGCTAATCGTTCTTTTTCAGCCCTCCTGCCTGTTCCAGAACCAGCCCTAATGGGTGCCGGGGGTCATGGAGAACCGCAAACCTCGAAGGTAGGATCTGCTGGCCCCCCGGCGCGGAGCAGGCAGTGTTGGCAGCAGATTTCCCCCTTCCCTCTAAAAGCGTAAGTTCTAAGGTGGATTTAGAATTAGGAATCACTCAGAAGGGTAGGAATTCTAATTAGGAAGTATTCAGGAAAAGTAGTTGAGCGTGGTCTTCTTTGGGTTTAGGTCACTCTTTTAGATCAATCGTCGGTTTTATTTCCTGCTTCGTGCTCTGTGCAACAAAGGTTTCCAGATCCGTGGAGGGTCGTTCAGATTTGGTTTCTGATGTATCTGGTTCTGAATTTTTGTTTTTCCTTGAATACTCCTCCTCGTGGTGATGCTAAAGTATCTAGAACTACAAGTGGTATAGGGGAATCTGGATTGCCCAGTTCTGCAATGATGAAAATACAGTAGAGTACATTAATAAAAATTACCATTGGGTTATGCAATGTACAGTACAGATACAGTATACTGTACTGTAAATTACAGTAACAGTTTTACTCCAAGTGGCTTCATGTGATTTGGATAAACATCTTCCTTTCTCTAGATGATTGGCTCCTTCGATTGCCACCAAAGGAGAAGTGCATGGAGGACCTTCTGAAGTCCCTTCATTTAGCTCAAGAGTTAAGTCTCCTAATCAACCTCCAGAAGTCCCAACTGGTTCCATCAAAGATGATTCTCTATTTGGGGATGAAGATAAACTCAGAGTTTTCCAGTTTTTCCATACCCCAAAAGAATTCAGTCATGCCTGAAGAAAGTCGACGAATTCCTCACCCATCTAAACTTGCTCTGGGAACCAATGGATGAGCCTTCTCGGTACCTTAGCCTTGGCGGAGCATTTTGTTTCCCTAGGAAGGCTCCACATGAGAACTCTTCAGTTTTATCTGTGGGCCAGCTGGGACAGGAAAGCTCATCTGGACACACTTGTCTTTCCGATATCACAAGAAACAAAGGAAGATCTCCTGTGGAGGAAGTCAGAAGGGAGGTCCCTTCTTCCGTTGAAACCCAACATAGACTTCTATGCAGATGTGTCGGATCTGGGTGGGTGGGGGGGCGCTTTTAGGCATTCAAGTAGTGTCAGGAACTAGGTCCCAGGAGCAGATTCGCTGGCACATCAACCTCAAGGAGCTCACAGCAATTCGTCTGTAGTCCACAATCAAGTAGTGGCCGTACACTCAGACAAAACTACAGCCCTGATGTATATAAAGAAGCAAGGAGGGTTGCATTCAATCTCCCTTTGTGAGTGAAGCAGCGAGGACTCTTACTTTTATGGGCAGACCACAACTGGACTAAGTTAGTGATGCGGTTCATCCAGGGCAAGGTCAACGTCCTTGCAGACCGGTTGAGCTGTGCAGTTGGGTGCTTCCCACAGAGTGGACTCTCAATCTGTTAGCCACATCCAAGAATCATCGTCTACCAGTCTTTTGTTCACCAGTACCAGACCCACTAGCATGGGTGACGGACGCCATGCTACAAGACTGGTCACACAAAAAGGTCTCTATGCTTTCCCGCCATTCTGCATGATACGGGAAGTCCTCAGCAAGTTCCGCAGTCACACAAATGTCGCAATGACTCCAGTGGCCCTGTTCTGTCCACAACAGGAATGGTTTCCAGATCTCCTCAAGCTGCTGACAGACTTCCCAAGGTTGTTACCACAGAGACCAGGTCTGCTCAGACATCCCCACTTCAGGCAGTTCCACCAAGGACTGTCCACTCTGGCCCTGACAGGAAACTCCTAAGACAGAAGGGGTTTTCAAGAGCAACTTCAGAAGCAATTGCGAAGCGTAGATGCCCTTCTTCCAACAAGGTCTATCAAGCCAAATAGACAATCTTCAGAGCCTGGTGTAGAAGTCATGACATCTCGTCTTCTAAGATGTCTGTAGCAGACATTGCTGATTTTCTTCTGTACTTGAGGACATCTAGGGGCCTTTCCCCCTCTATGATCAGAGGATACAGGGCTATGTTGAGTTTGGTGGTGTTTTGGCACAGAGGACTGGATCTCAGCCAGTGAAGACCTGTCTGACCTAAAATCCTTTGATACCTCCAAATCCAAGGGGCAAGAGGCCATCTCTCGGAATTCGGACATAGATTTTGAAGCGGCTCTCAGGACCTCGCTTTGAGCCTCTTCATTCTGCTTCGCTACGAGATCTTACCAGGAAGAACTTTTTTTCTCCTAGCATTAGCAACTGCCAAAAGGGTCAGTGAGGTGCACGCTTTTGACAAGAGAATTGGATTTTCCCAAGGTGATACCGTATGTTCTGTCACCTTGGGCTTTTTAGCCAAAAATGAAGACCCCAACCAAACCCTGGCCTTGTTCCTTCACAATTAAAAGCCTGATGGAAATACTGGGGCCAGATGAGGAGGAGAGAGTTCTGTGCCCAGTAAGAGTACTGAGGTACTACTTGCACAGAACAGAGAAGATCTGAGGTACTACGAGTAATTTATGGTGCTCAGAAACCCGTCTCGTGCCCTTTCCAAAAATGGCTTGTCTTTCTTCTTGAAGGATCTGATCTCCGAAGCCCATTCTCAGATTGGAGAGGAGGCTTTATCATCCATCAGAGCTATGTCTCATGAGATCAGAGCGGTCTCCACGTTGTTAGCCTTCAAGCACAACCTGTCCCTTTCATGAATTCTTCAAGGGACTTACTGGAGGTGCAAGTGTATCTTCGCTACCATTATCTTCGTGATGTGGAAACTTTTGAAAATTGTAGTACTATAGGGCCGTTATCCGCGGCTAGCATGGTGTTTGGGGGAGGAAGCGTAGGAAGCTTTTTTTTCCTTCCTTTTTTCTTCGCCTTGAACTCAGGTGTTGAGTCATAAGGAGAGCCGGGGGTACTGTTGTACCTGGAGACCCACTAATCTCAGTTTTAATGGGTGGGTGGTGTTTTTATATTTTGTGGTGTAGGTGATGTTTGTGTTTTTTTATTCTGGTCATTTGGTTTGTCAGTACTGTGCCCAGGGCAGGGGCAACTGGCTACGTGTATACTTTATTAGTCATCGGGTTCATCCCTTGCTGCAAAGTACCCACTGATGTAGAGTTGCATTTACATGGTTAAGATGAGCTCCGACCAGAGGCAGTATCTGCCTGCAGCAGCTCTCTTACCAGGTAAGGAACAACAAGCATTGTACCAATGCTAATAATTTCTATTCTCTAACTCATTATCATCCATAATGTTTTGGGGTAGAAAAATCCATATCCCACCTCCGTGTCAATTTGGGATTCAGCAGTGTAATTGCTTGCTAAGTTACATATATAAAAATGACATTTTTATGATAAACTTTTATATATACTTACCAAGTAATTACGAATCAAAGCCTTCCCTCCTCCCCTCATATGGAAAGAAGGGCAAAAACAACTGAGCTCGCTGCTGAAGTCGTTTCTCTCTTACCCCGAAAGTGGGCGGGGACTAGTCACCTACACTGGCACTAGCACTACCACAAATTTCAAAATTTTTAAGCTGCCGGCGATTGAAACTGTAAGCAATGCAATTACTTGGTAATTATATAGAAAACTTTATAGTTGGCTTCAATAACCAACAGTCATCTTGTTCTTACCTTTCCTTGTTAAGGAAGTCCCAAAAATTTTTAATCAGCTTATTCTAGTGTTAGTTTTCCTGTACTGTCTGCCCTGTCTGGCGGAACCAATCAGTTTCATTTCCACTCATCAGGGGTAGTGTGGTGAATTCCTCACCCTAACTTTCTATCTACAATTGAAGGTCCTCATTTTCAGTGGTCACCTTGGAAAGTACTCCCCTTTTACAAGGTCTGTTTCTGTGTCCAGTTTTCTCCTTGCAGACTTTTTTAGACAGGACTCAAATTTTGTCAGGTCCTCTCCTTTAAAAAAAGGGGGCACTGTTTGGGTCTGCTATTAGGCAAAGTATTTTCTTAATACAAGCCTATTCAGGTGCTATTCTAAGCTCATGATCTTAGACGGTGACCACTTACATTATTTTCATTACATGAACTTAGAGGACCTTACTAATGTTCAGGGTAGAATTCTCCTAGTTTTCAACGTTTCTATTTAAGTCTTTAATAGCATAAGAATGATGTTTATTTCTCTGTTATTATTTCACCAGGTGATTCCAGAAAAAGGATTTTGACAAAGGAAAAATCTATTTCTGGAGAGGGGCCCGTATTACCACCCTGTTTTTCATTCTCTCCTCCTCCTGATAAACTTCATTCTAGTGAGGTGGTTAACATGGAATGCGGCTATTTGCCTTGTATACAGTCCATAATGCATGGCTTGTAATCGGCACCTCTCGTTGGGACTTTGACATTGGGAATCTCTATAGGATAAGGTTCCATGTTTTGTAGTTCACCCTTTTCCATACACGACTCCATCTAGTGGAGCTCGCTCTGGGGGTAGTAACTCCAGCATTTCATTTAGCTTTCTCTGGTATCTGCAAACGGAATTATAGAAATAAAGTGCTGAATGGACTATTTCACCGGGTGACACGGGCCCCTCAAGAAATAGATTTTCCTTTGTCAAAATCCTTTTTCTTAAACATACAGTATTCCTGTCATGTACATGTAGTACTTTTACAAAATTGAATGGCAGCATTGTGCAAAATATTTTGAAGATTGAAATGTGTTTCATTATTTTTTATACTCATATATGTGTTTTGTTGATTTTAATTTCTATTCAGATTTTATTTTTTATGTTGTGGAAGTTACGTGTGTGGGTTGTTTTTAAAGTATAAATGTGGGATAAAATTATATTCCACATTTCTAATATTTCCTGTTGTGGTGTATAATTTTTTCTTTGTTAATAGAAAAAAATTGGTGCATGAGCCTCAATCCAATACTATCAAAATCTTGAAATACTACACCAACTGTAACCCACATCCATTTGCATGCTTGGAGGCACTATTGGGCAGTTTACACTGCATAAGTCACTTGGTATTTATTTCAAATTTTTCAGTTTGCTGGTATGCTGCTTCAGAAAAGATTTTTTGTATTAAAATCGGTGGACTTGTAAAAACAAAGTAGTTTTAAAATAAATGAATTGAAAAAACTACAGTAATCATTATATCCTCATAACACTTGAACTATAATATGTAATGTGGGACCCTGGGCTATGTGCATGTACTGCTGTGCTATATAGATGCAGTGAGTATATTTCTTTCTTTTCTGTTTCTATTATGAGGAATTTTGACCCACAAAAATCAGACACTATTATCGGGACCCCTCGTTGGTCCTGAAGGCTTGTGGACCAGCTCTGAATTCGAAAGGCCCTTACCTTATATTGTAGGACCGATGAGAGTAATCCAGCTGCTAACAAAAATGAATTTTTATTATGTAAATACAACACACTACAAAATTGTTCTCATCTATCTTCCTTACTCCACTCTCTCAGTAGTAAAACAGACAACACATTGAATGATTTTACTGATACTGTGGGGAGCTTTGGATATAAGATGTGCAGACAACATGGGGAAGCCCTTCTTTGATATTTGAGTGTAAAGAAAATGAGGTGGCAGACACTCAAGGCTATCATAAAGTAAGGCATTTTATAAGAAAAAATAATTTTAGGTTTTTAATAAATTTAGTTTTTGCATAGTTGTTCAGGTTTAGCTTGAGTTGCTGCATTGAAACTTGGAAAAAGACAACTGAAGAGAAAAATTTATTTCAATTACAACCAGTTATCATTTAGGTGGTTGAAAGGAATTTTTTTTGTTTTATAATTCATTGATTTGTTTTTACCATTGCAGTGTTTAATAGCATGACAAAATATTTTACAAGTTGCATCTGACAAAATTATTTTGTTTTCGATAGCATTGCAACTGCAAGTACAGAACTGATCATTTGACTAATGTTATTATATAGGTCCATGTAAAATTTCCAGGGTTGTTCCTTTGAAATTTAATGAAATGTGTTGCATAAATTAAAATGAGAATGTGAATGAAATTTATTTATAAAAAAAAATTTTTTAAATAAAAGTTTCTATTATTGTTATTCCTTTTTATTTTCAGGCATCCTTTAACAGCGCAGCAGAAAGTTTGCACTCCTGATTGGGAGAGTTTTCTGCAAGAAACTGCTACAAAAATTGTAGATGAGCAAAGTCCCAATCGTTTACTTGAAGTTCGGGGTAGAATATATGAACTTCTAACTCACTGCATACCTCCAGATGTAATATTCAAGGTAAATGAAAATAAATGTAGGTAGTGCTTAGTAGCTTTAAGAGAAGTTATAGTTTATCATGACTATGTTAATATGCTTTTGCATATTGATTCTTTTTTTGATAGAGTAGTCGCTTGTTTCGTCCTCAAGGAGTTACCTTCCATGAGTCTGTCAGAGCTCCATGGTGACCAAACTAATATCAAACAATTCTCTTTTAGTCGATCTCTTGGCCAGGTAGTTGTCATAATGATAAACACTATTAACACTTGATGGAGTATGTAATGGACTTGAAAGATAAGGGTCCCTTTCCGTTATCTTACAGCGAAGCTTTACCCAGGTTATTTCCTTCATCAAACCTGCTAGAAGAGGAAGTGATTATGTGCATGCACAGTCCCCAATATTGTCAACAAACAGGATGGCAAGAGATCAAGGAAGACATTACCTTTCATTGGTCCATTTGGAACAGATTCAATTATTGTCAATGCTCCGAGATTCAACAGTTATGGAAACACCAAAAGAATCAAGTTAATTGCTTAGTTTTAAGTCCCAGTTAAAGTTTTAAACTTTGTAATTAGTAGTTAATTTGTGTGTGAAAGCCAAAAACCAGGCTTTTTTTTTTGCTAATACATGGCGGTGTTAAGTTGTATTCACAAATTGTTCTTTGTGAAAAGTGCAAATTGTTTTAAAAAAGGGATTTTGACAAAGGAAAAATCTATTTCTGAGGAAGGTCCCGTGTCACCCGGTGAAATTCCATTACAGCACAAATTTCTAGGTATAATATGCTAGATATACCAGAGAAAAAAGAGCTTTCAGGAAAGCTGGGTTACTACCCCCCAGTTCGAGTGTCTTCTCCAGGGAAGACGTCCGGTATAACGAAGGGTGAGTGAAAGATCACTACCACGGAGACTTACTCGAAAGATCTCTCCCTATCAAAACCCCGGAATAGAGCGGTGAGCCGTTACAGCCCCTACGCCAAACACCCGCCAGGACGGCGACACCAGCGCCACCTACACTCATTCCATGCTAGCACTAACCCCAGACTTGGCATGTGCAAGAAAGGGGGAGCAATAGGTGAGTCAGGGAGGTCACGGGTGACACGGGACCTTCCTCAGAAATAGATTTTTCCTTTGTCAAAATCCCTTTTCTGAGTCCAGTCCGTGTCAGCCGGTGAAATAGTGACAGAGAATCATGCCAAGGCTGCAGACTACGAGGAAACAAGGTAATCTGAAGAAAAAACATAAATTACGAAAATGGTTTTAATGAGGGAATCTCTTACATGTGTGAAGAACACTAAACCTAAAGTACATCAAAGACTTAAAATTACGAAAAATGTGGGGAAGTCCACAGTGTGGCGGGAAGGGGCCCAAAAACACTTAATACTACTAAAGTATAACGTCATAATTGAAAATTGCTTAGACAAAGGTTCAATGGCACAACCTATAATCTTAATTGGCAAGACACAATCTTAAATAATACACACGTAAACTTATATAAACACGTAAGAGATCAAATCAAATGGTAAACAAAATACACAGTGCATATATATATATATCTGGGGGTACATGGAGCAAAATAAAAACCGCCCAGTACCCACAAGAAAATACAATCATAACATGTCAAATTACAGTTTCCACTCAACAGAGACAAAATACATCAATATGAGGAGCAAGGCAGTGAGGCATGATCAACCAGGAGGATAAGCAGAGAAGTAAATGAGGCAGGCGGGCGGGGGAAAGGGAGGATAAGGATATGATTGGTTAAGGTGGGGAGATGACACTTCCCACAGCTATGGTAGAAAATTTCAGGGCTTCGAGTGTTTTTAAATAGTGGCGTTTAAACACTAGAGGTGATTTCCAACCCGTGTATTTAGATAGTTCTGAGAAATCCATATTATGAAATTAATTAATGGAAGTAGCAACTGCTCGAATATCATGAACCTTAGGAACTGAATCTGGGTTGGCCTGTTTAATAAAATACAGAATTTGTTGTCTTATAGCATTTAGTGAAAGAGTACCACCTTTCTCCTGATAAAAGAGGACCCGACTTACTCTGTGGAGTTCTTAAAAGGTAAGATTTAAGTGTATAAACTGGACATAAAGACTGGTCTTGTGGAAGGGGCACCACCTTCCAAGGAGACCACCTGTCTTGTGGGTCTTCATTTTTGGCTAAAAATCTAGGGTCAGGGGAAAGGAGGACCTCTCCGGACGGGAGGAAGTTCACAAAATTATCACCTCTAGTGAGAGCCGACAGCTCTGAGATTCTGGCACCTGAAGCCAAGCTAATCAGAAATAAAGTCTTCCTTAACAGATCCTGATAAGAGCATTGAAAGTTGTGTATCTCTGATGCTAACTTAAGAACATTATTGAGAAACCACGTAACGGAATGTGGGTGTGATATGGGTCTCAGACGAGCGCATGCTCTGGGGATGGATGAAAAATAGGAATCTGTAAGGTCAATTTTAAAACCATATAGAAATACTTTCTTCAGGGCTGACTTGGCTGTGGTAATAGTGGCCGGAGCAAGGCCTTTCTCAAACAATGACCTAAAGAAAGAACTCCTAAATTAGTCGTCATGATTTTGGGCTTCAGATGCTTTCAGGAAGGAGGCTAACTTTTTTGACTGCTGAGTCATACTGTCTAAGAGTAGAATCTCTTTTATCTGATTCAAGAAACAGAGTGTTGACAGGGTCAATGTTTGCTCCTTTTGGGCTGCGAATTTTATAAAGTCCATAAAACTAGGGCATTCTGAATTCTTGAGGAAGCTGACACAGTCTTGGTTTGTACTGTCTGGGTCAGTATGGGCTTGGGAATCGAAGACTCCAAATCCCAGTTCCTGAAGAAGAGGGAACCAATTGCTCTTCGGCCAATAGGGGCTACTAGGGCTGGTTGACCTTTGAATGTCCTGAGTTTGTGTAATACTTTCAGCAGTAAATTTATTGGAGGAAACAGATAAATTTTCTCCCAGTTGTTCCAATCTATTGTCATTGCGTCCGTGGCATCGCCTGAGGGTCCAGGTTGGGGCCACATAACAGGGAGCTTGAAGTTGCTCTCCGTCGCAAACAGATCCACTTGGAGACCCGGAACCTGCCGGCAAATCCATTTGAAAGATTCCCGTCCAGGGACCACTCCGTCTCCAACGGAGTAGCCCTGGACAGGGAATCTGCCACCACGTTCCGCACCCCGCTAGGTGGGTGGCTGACAGGTGCCAGCCGTGCTTGTTCGCCAGGGGAGAAGATAGCAACCATTACTTGGTTTACTCGACCTGATTTGGAGTCGCCCTGTTGATGCAATGAACTACCACTGCGCTGTCCAATACCAGCCTGATATGAATCCGGTTGGGGGCGGATTTTCTTTAAGTTAGAAAGACCGCCATAGCTTCCAGGGTGTTTATATGGAACTGCTGAAACATTGTGGACCACGTTCCTTGTAGTTTTTGTTTTGGAGAATATCCCCCCAGCCGCTTAGGGAAGCGTCTGTGTGGACAACTAGTGCCGGAGGGGGGAAATTGAAGGAACTGTCTTGGACAGGCCACTGACTGTGGCCCAAGGCCGCAGTCTTGTTTTTAAGATTCGAGGAATAGAGGAGACCTTGTCTCTGAGCTTGACATTGGCTCGACTCCGCCACACTCTGTTTATGTCTTTTAATTTTGCTTTTAAGAGCAGGTCTGTCACTGAGGCAAATTGAAGGGACCCAGGACCCTTTCTTGGGATCGGCGGGATGCTGATTGATTTTGAGAAATTTCCTGGTGAGAGATGCTATCTCCTTCCTCTTGGGAGGCGTGAGAGATAACGTGTGAGAGGACAGATCCCACTGGAGGCCCAGCCACTGAAACCGGGACTCGAGTCAGGCGGGACTTTTCTCTGTTCAGTTGAAAACCCTAACGACTCCAGGAAGTTGATGACTATGGACGTAGCCTTCTGACACTCCAGAACTGTTGGTGCCCAAATTATCCAATCGTCTAGGCGGCTGCTAGGGGGATATCCCTCGGGACCGGAGTTGTTGAACTACCGTGTCCGCCAGCTTGGTAAATACCCTGGGCGCAATGTTTAGACCGAAGGGCATGACCCTGAACGAGTAGGCTTGATTCCCGAGTCTGAAACCGAGGAACTGAGAGAAGTTCCGCGCAATCGGGGCGTGATAATAAGCGTCTGAAAGATCGATAGAGGTGGTGACGGCTCCACGCGAAGTAGAGTCTGTACCTGAGCTACTGTAAGCATGCTAAATTTGTCGCATTTTATGTAGAGATTTAGACGCGACAGATCCAGGATCACTCTTTTGCTGATCTGAGTCTTTTTTGGGAACTGTGAATAACCTGCCTTGAAACTTTAGGTGCCTTACTTTCTTTATTGCTTGTTTGTTGAGCAATTCTGCCACGTAATCCTGTAGGATTGATGAGGGTGGCTGGTAAAACCTGTTTGGAGGAGGAGGGTCCTTGATCCAGCTCCATCCTAGACCTTTGAACACAATGCTGTGTGCCCAAGGGCTGAAGGTCCATTGGTCCCTGAACCAATACAGGCGACCGCCTACCTGTGTTCTCTCAGTGGGAGGGAAGCGGGTTTGTTCCCTCTACCACGTCCAGTTTTCCTCTTGGGGTGGTGTTTGCCTTTCCTCTGTGAGGGGCCCTGCCTCTTCCCCCTTGCGCTCCTGTTAAGGCCGTGAAAGAATCCACGGCCCTCATAGGTGGGGTTGTATGCTGGTGAAGCAACATACGAGGGCGCAGCAGGGAATGGGCTGGTTGGACCAGCACATATTGTTGGGGGTGAGCCTTTGAGGTGGAGGGCTGTGCCACTGCCGAGACCGGGGCGGCTTGAACTACCGCCTGATGGAGGGCCTCTTATGCCTCCTAAAACGTTTGCCTCCTCTCGTCTGGGGGCTGCCAGATTCTGGGGTCTTGCGCTTGTAGGCAGAGATGCCCCAGCGAGAGCGCAGACTCTGGTTGGCCCTTGTAGCCTCAGTCATAACATTCGTAACCTCTTCTTCTGGGAAGAGGTTAGGCCCTAGATCGAGCTCTTTATGAGCTTGTTAGGCTCTTGACGGATAGTAGTATTGGCAAAGATAAATTTTCTGCATTCCAGTCTGGCCATGATGAACTCAAAAGGTCAGACTGAAATCCCGCCAGCTAGCTTAGTCCTGGCATCAAACTCCAGTGGCTTTAGTGAGGCAGATTCAAGGATCGGGCTAGCTTAGGGAGTTCAAACTCACTAAACTGTGAGGAAGCTGCAGAAAGGGGTCCAACTTCCCAACAGTAAAAGTGGACGGAGCATCCATCCAGAACTCATCACTTCCCGGGAACACCAGGATGTGGGGTCTGTTTCCCAGCTGCGGTAACGGATTACCTTCAAAAACACGCTCGGGCCGTAGCCAGGCGACTTTGTTCAAACAGGGAGTTGGTAAGTTGTCTCCCAGGGCAAACATGGTAAAGTTGCCCTTGAAAGGAGTCAACTTTGTGTTGTCTGCCTGCCACTCCGTCAGAGTGCGCAGGAGAGACGACTGAGCTTGGTCCCTAGGGATGATGACAGTCTCCCTGGGAACCTTATCAGAACGTATCCATGCTTCCTCTGTCAATCTTACGAAGCCTGGATACAGGGGCAAGAGATCGGTGGGGAAGAACTTAACTCCTCCAACTGTCTCGTGCCAAGACCTTCAACAGTAAGTTTGCCATCGTGTTGGATGGCCCGGAGGGCTTAAAAGCCAAGGGTTACCGACATCAAAGGCGGGAGGTCCGCTGTGACGGGAATGACATACTGGGGTTCGGCTCCGGGGTGGTTTAGACATTCCCGCCAGCATGTTGTCATAAGTGGCAAACTTTTCGGATATCTTATTGAATTTTTGGTTGATATCCTCTGTGAATCTCAAACATCTGGTTAGCGAAAGTCCTCTGCGTCAAAGGCAGGCTGGCGAGGAGGGCTTGGTTTTGCTGCCCTCTTACTCGCGCCTTTGCCGGAGGAACCAGACTTGCTCCCGGAGGCTACAGGTGCTGAGACCTTAGCCTTCGACGGGGGGAAAGGCGAGGCTTTCTTGGAAGACGAGGACTTATAGCCCTTCGCCCTCCATGAAGTCTTCAACTTCAACTTGGGGATAGCTGATGGAGCTCTATCACCCAAGGAGGAAGACTTCCCAAAACCTGAAAAAAGGAAGAGATGAAGAAGCTGGGGAGTCAAAAAGGGGGCCTGCCCCAACAACCTCACCTACCTCGCTACTTACCACCTGGTCCTGTTCAGTTCCATAGGTTCCAGGTCTAAGTCCAAGGTGGCGACATCCTCTGAAACCTCAGCATAAAGGATATCCACTTGGGGTGGCTGGGTCGCATCCTGGATCTGCTGGATGATGTGGGTGGCAAGATCTTCTGGCACTGCGGCTGCCACCACGTCGCTGCGGGGTAGAGCAGGTCCTCAACTTAGCGTCGAGGACGTAGGGCTTCCCCGACGGAACATTCCTCCCAAACCCAGCCACCCAGGCCCGGAGGGATTCCAAGGCTGACTTCTTGGATGACTCATCCGCCTGAAAGAAAGCCAGACAATTAGCCAGAACGAAAAAACAGTCCGGGAACCACGTAAACAATATTCAAAATGAGGAGCGTAAACGGAGGAAGACTGTCACTTACCGACTCATCCTGGACACTTGCGCACAAAGCGAAGCAAACCTCACAACCATCGGGGTGCCAGACTACCAGATCGTCGTCGGGCCGGACCGCACAACCAGCGTGGGTCCGCACACTCACGTGACCATAAGGTTGCTGTAATGACGCGGTGCACCCCGGCTCCTCACAGCGAACAGTCTGTAAGTGGAAAATGTACATGAACCTACCACTCTAAGCAATCTAAAGCCGGCAAGGCCGGAAATTTCAACTGCAACCGGAATACTCCGGTGGAGAAGAAACCCTTATGATAAAAACTAGGCCAATAAGCTCCAAAATACACAGAGTGGAAGGTAAATTACTTCCAGACCCCGGAATACTCCGGGAATGAAAGGAATGAGACAACAGGAACTCACCGCAGGGGTTGCCAGTAAAAAATAACGGGCGGAACCCCGGGTGTAGAACCGGACTCAATAGCATATATAAATAAGGAGAGTACCCGTTCCGATAACACAGTTATTTAAATATGTATATTAATTAACAATAACAAAATAAACAAGTGATGGTAAAAGGGCAAATGCCACTCCGAGACCGGAGGGATCCGCTCCCTATATATAAATAACCCCTCACATACTTCCCCGCCAGAGAAACAAGGTGGGCAAGATGCTGATATATTCATAACATAAGCCGGAGCAAGTATAAACAACCCAGCCAAGAACCCGACGGGGAGGAAAGAAAGTGTGGGATAAAGTGTTCGAACACGTTAGGAGCGAGTGAACAAACCACCAACACAAACACAGCGATGCTAGGGGACTGTATGGGAGGGAGCGAATCCTCTACCAAATGGAGAAGTCCCTGAACTTGGAGAAAACGCCATCTAGCGTCACCCGCACGAGTAGAGCAAGGCTGGAAGGGGTGGGAGGTGGTGGAGTAGGGGAGAATGGGTAGGCTATGAGAATGAGAACAGGAGACGGGGAAAACATATAACCCGCTCAACTGCACACATACACCACTCCAAGAAAAATGAAACTTAGGAGGGTGGCCTACTACTAAGGGAGGAAGCGACCAGCCTCAATGCCCAACTCCTGCCTAGGCAAAGCCTAATAGGGACCCAACCTAGTATAGGCTAGGTTAATGGAAGGAGTGCGGAGGGGAGGGGGAAGGCAAACAAGGAGAGAAATTTTGTGCCGAGAAACCAACCGGGATCGAGAAGAGGGGGCAAGGGGGCGACTAGCCTAGAGGAGACACATCCAAAGAACTCTATTCCCCGAAGGAAGGAAGAGAACTAAGGGCTCACTCTGCCCACCAAAAAAACGACCACGGAGGAAACAGCAACCAAAACTCCCTCAACCTGATGGACCTCCACGCCTAGGCGAGGGAAGGGGATGAAATGCAATAAGCCTACTCCACTAAAAACCATCACACATAAAAACATGAAAACAAAAATGTGCTCAATAGGGTGCGTAGCCTACCTCGGGGAACGGTTAGATCTGAGGCTGCCGCTACCACGAGGAGGTAAACAATGGTAAAATAAAAACAAAAGAGAGCACCATCGCCAAGAATAAAATAAATAAATAAATAGCCTAATACAGACTAAAAAAATAAGGAACCCAACCTGGGGTACCTGGACGGGCATCACCCTCAAAATGGGCCGTAGGCCAAAAAAATGTAAATTTCGAAAAAAGGGGGCCACCGTGGAAACCCGCCAGGAGGAGAACCATGGGGCAAAATAACATCTATAACGACAAGGAGACAACCCCAACAGAAAAGAACTGATGGGGTCGCCATGATTGACATGGCTGGCAGGGGACGCTGTGGCGTCATAATAAGATCTCAATATATTATAAAAACGAGACCAAAACAGCCAAAATATCAGAACAAAACCCCACAATAAGATGGTACTTAACTTGGAGATGGTAAAGCTGCTCGATGACATGATTAATGATGAAAAAAATCCAGTAAAAGGCACAAGCACAAAAAAGAAAAGGTAGTAGACACGTGCTAGAAAATGGAATGAGGTAGGTGGCGCTGGTGTCGCGTCCTGGCGGGTGTTGTGTGTAGGGGGCTGTAATGGCTCACCGCTCTATTCCGGGGTTTTGATAGGGAGATCTCTTTCGAGTAAGTCTCCGTGGTAGTGATCTTTCACTCACCCTTCGTTATACCGACGTCTTCCTTGGAGAAGACGCCTTTCGAACTGGGGGTAGTAACCCCAGCTTTCCTGAAAGCTCTTTTTCTCTGGTATATCTAGCATTTTATACCTAGAAATTCGTGCTGTAATGGAATTTCACCGCTGACACGGGACTGGACTCAGAAATTTGTCTTTTCAATTAGATGTTGTAACTAAAAGAAATGTTCCACAATTTATCATTAATATAGAAAATCCTTTCAGATTCTACAATGTCTACAATAATCTAGGCAGTAGCCTAGATCAGACTGAGAATAATTTAGACTGCATAAATACAGTTGACCCCAACCTATTCGTGGTTCAGGATTTGCGGCTTCACCGATTTATAATTTTATATAAACTTGCTATGAATTATTCATATAATTTTGAAATTTGTGAAATTTTTCATCGAGAAATGTTCTACAAACTACTGTACTATGTTTTATATATGATATATTAATAAATATATTTTTATGAAAAAATGATTTAAATTTTAAAACCATTTATTAATGTTTATGAAAATATCAATCAAATGTTTTTTTTATTGCTTGACATATTCAGGTACATAATTAACTTGTGAATTACCAATGTTTTGAAAAAGAAAACAGGTCAGCTTCAAGATATGTGAGAGAAAATATGTGTCCTTATGATATAGGGATAACTTTTTCCCACTTAGCTGTAAATATACTTTGAAGGTAATGTTGTAAGATGACTTTCAAATAATATTAAAGTGTTTTAGGATGATAGTTTAAAGGTATTTTCTGGGATCAACCTGGTGGCTTAGGAAATGTCCCATATAGCACACATTTCTAGGTATAAATATTGCTAGATATACCAGAGAAAAAGCTAACAGTTATGTAGGATGCCAGAGTTTATTACCTCTGGATTGATCATCCTTATAGGATGTTGGTATGTCATCTAGGAAGCGAAAGAGGAAACCAGACCACAGATGCTGTAACCCAATAAATCTACTGTCTCCAAAACCCCTCTGGCTTACAAATGGTTTTGTAAACCCTGAACAGGAAGTGTCAATACTAATTCTACCCATAATCCCCATCCGCTTTAGCACACCTTATCGACAACACAGTTGTTTTTGTTGTGTTATTTTGCACCCTTTTTCCATTTCTTGGATATTTTGATTCTGCATGATGGCTTCCATTGATCAAGGCGCATCTTCTTCTATATAATGAATATTCAAAAACGTTGTTTTGGGACTCTGTTGGACTAACTAAGTCCCAGTTTATGTTAATTTTGCCTGGTCGGCTGTGTTCAGCCATATTATTTTGTTCGCAAGTGGCTGAAGTCCCCAGCCTTATTGGTGTAATATCTTCTAAAGGTAATGACGTGAATGTTGGGTTTTTTTTATTATGCTTCTTTTTAATGACAGTTTCATTTTTGACTAAGTCTTAGATCGAAGCTGTTATTATATTTTAGTTTTATGGAAAGTTAGGCCTAAAGCCTTGATGTAATTTTTCCATTTTGTGCTTTATTGTATTTTTATTTTGTAAATGTTTTCTTATTATACCATTTCAATCATATTATGTGATTTTATTGTTGCTTGTTTTGCTGGTGATTTTTGGTAGTGTTTTATTTTAGCCTACCTGACCAGTTTGGCCCCTGCGAAATTTTTGAAGAATGTTATGTGGCCCTTCTTTCTCCTTATTTTTGCTTCTACTGGTAAGGTAGGTTTTTAGGTGGCCTGTTTGAGTTTTGGTGATGCCCGTTCCCTGACCAGTTTGATTTATCAAATCCAGAAGGTTTTTTGATAAATTAGCGCTTTTGTCGAATTAAACTTGATTAAGAGATGTCTTAGCCTTGACCAGGCGTTGTCAAGGTTAATGGCCAAATTTTATTTATCTATTCGCCTTATTATGTTATCTATCCCATTTTATCAGACATTATCCTGTTTGTTTGGGGCATTTTAAAACAAAGCATTTGCCCCTTTTGATTACGCAGGAAGGTGCCTAGTCACCTGACCTGTTGTGTCGCCATGTTTTCTGATGCTCCGTTTGTTCACCGCCAGACTTCATTCTAGCTAAAATCGAAGCTCAGAGCTCCAGTAGGAACTGGCTAGCTTGAGCGTCGTATGCCTTCTGGATTAACTTAATAATTGTTAGAGGGCCTGGATCCATACTATGTTTATTAATTTTATCTTGATTTTCTCAGTGAGCGGTAAGTTTATGGGAATCAGTCCCGAACCTTTAGATATTCAACTAGCCTCTTTTGTTGATTCCTGTATCTGCGGTTAATTTTTGAGATGCTCGGTGTCATGGAATTATCATCCGGTGTGATTGGCTTCAGGTTTGGCCTACCTGTTAATTGCATTGGTGCTTTCGATCACTTCGTAACAATATTATAGTTCTCAACTCCGGTGTAGAGAGGAATATTATTATTTTAAGTTTTTATAGTTTAGTTTTTACCACGTAATGTTCCGGCGCTTATATCCTGATACTCAGACTCATTCCTCTTATTTCTAATTGCTAGGAGCCAGGCTTGTAAAAAAGTTTGCCTAAGCAACCCATGTGGCCACTTACATGTCGAACTGCTGGCTGTGCAGTCGAGTGGGCGATCATCAGGTTGGCACCCAGATGGCTGCGATGTGTGCTACGCTCTCTATTTGGACATAATGATGATTCTGGCAAACTAACCTTTAATTTAAAGCATGAAAACAAATGGGAAGTATACCTGATTAGACGATAGAATCTATTGTCAATTCCTTTATATTGACATTATTCTGTTTTCCTGGTCCCGTCAAGCCTAGTTTCTGAAATATTTTCTGTGAGTTGGCAGGTCATTAACAGTTGGTCAGATAATTTAGCGGAGGACATTTGCAATGATCCTCCGACCCTATGGCTAGGGCCTCTGGGAAACAGTAAAACAAGTGGCGGAAAAAGGGGATCAACAGGATTAGACTCGAGACCCAGATTCTACTGAAGAAAAAATCAAGAGCTGTAAAGGAAGTGGGTAAACTTACAACATCAATCTGGACATCGAACCAATGGCCATTAGAGGAGGATGGGAAGTAAGTGAAGGTAAATGTAAGAATTCATTATCTCTTAGCTCACCTGCGGATGAATGAAACTTCATCCTTTCAGACACATTCTCTAAGAAGATTCCACCCTGGGGTCCCCGTTGAAATCGGTGATCCCAAGGTGAAGTCCTTGTTGAAAACAGACAACCTAAATTGTCAGAACCCCGAAAACTGCCACCATGCCAAGCTCCGCCAAGGGCTTCGATGGCCCCCAAACCTTTGACTTCCTCCCAGAAGGCTACTCCCCTTTCTAAGGACACATGATCAAGACCAGTAGGTCTAAGAAACCTGATTTGACCCGGAAGCCTTTGCTGAATGATGAAAAATGTCTCTGAACAGGTCACTCAGACTGGGCTCGCGATCTTGCCTCGAGCCTTGAGACGTCAGGTAACACGAATTTGGTTCCAGAGACTCAAAACTCAAGAGCAGTCCGTGGATGACTAGTTAGTTCAGGTCCGGTACAGCAACAAGGTTACTTCCCCAGATGCCTAGGCTGCCAGCTTATGAGGATTGTAACGTAAAAAGGCAAGCTTTAATGCCCCCTTCACGAAATGGTAGGTTAACCATGGAGTGGGTTGTGGGTTCACCAGCATGAAGAAGACTATGGTTCTTCCCGGTGGATCTTGTTTTTCCTTTCCCGGGTATGCTCGTATCCGAGGAAGCCCTGGTGAGGGAAGATAAGGTTCCAAAGGAGACGGTGATCTTCCCCAGGGGCAGCGCAGTGGTCATGGGTTAGGATTCTCTCTGACTGGGAGTCTCGAATACAAAATTGACTCCACACAAAGGGCTGGTTCACAATGTTTGTGGTCAATGAGGATGTCCCACATCCTTGTACCTCCAAGATCACTGAGTTGACTTTCAGCTGGTCTGAACAGAGGAGAAGCCAGATGCCACAGCTTTGCGTGAGACAGAACCTACTTTAAAGGAGTCAGGAGACTTAGATTGGTTTTGGGGCTTGTAACCTGACTGTGGGTAAATTAGATCCGGAGTGTGTTTTGAATCTGTTTAGTGAGTAGTTACCAGGATTCCGGAGTCTCTGATCAATTATAATATGAGACTGGGTGCCGTCTCAGCAGATCCATCAACTCCGTACCTATATGGAGTATGACATCTGCTGTGTATAAGGATAACCTCTGTTCAGGATCCTGACTAAGTCACTTCTGGCCACGTTCCAGAGTGATTTATTTGATTTTGTGGTGGCAAGAAGGAACTGCCGGAAATTTGTATTGGCCGACGCTACCATCCGTCATGAGCCGAACAAGCTTATCAAATCTTCTGTCTGGGGTACCAACCTTTTCCTGAAGACATGGTTAACTCAGTCATCAGTGAGGCCTCAAGGACTTCAAAATTAATCCGTTGGGACTTCTTTCAAAAGGAAGTCTTGAAATTCGATTTCAACCTAAAGGCATGAAACAAGAAGGTTCCACCCTTACAAGGCACCCCAGACCCAGACAATTGTCCAGGCAGTTCCGGTAACCCAGATTTCTCAGTTCCACCTTTAAGGGACATCCTTTGTCTTTTGAACCAATGTGCTTCACCACCCTGCTGGTTCAACAACCTGTGTTTAATAAAACAGCCTTCAACCCTATATGAGTCTCAGGGATCCTTTCTAACTAATTTTGTTTCTGTGGGCATTAGAGGTCGAAAGGTTTGATTTATGACCTGTTTGACTCCAGTCTAGAGGCAGAGGCTCAAGAGGAGGCAGGGATATTAATCCCTCAAATAAATGAGCCTCCTCAGGTAGGTGGAAGATTGATAAAGGGACCAATTTTATTCAGTCCATTTTGCAAGGATCATTTCAAAGGGCCAATAGTGTGGAGCTGGATTGTGGACCTCCTCTGTAGTGCATGTTAGATCAGACCCCAACACCGGATCTGTTAGACTAGCAAAAGACCTTCTTTTAAAGAAGGCAATAAAGAAAGTCACGAAGATCTAAAAATCCCAAGGACGCTTGATTGTCGATGTGTTTAAAGAAAGACTCAGATCAAGAGAAAAATGATATTAACCCTATCAACTCTAAATTCTTATATACAAACAGGTTCCGTATGTTGACCGTTCAGGTGCGGACCTTGCTTCCCCATGGGGAAAAAAGTTTTTTTAGATCTTACAGGCGCTTATTATCATGTTAAGAGTTCAAATTTTTGGCTCCTTTTTAGTCATTGCTAGGCAAACAGGCTTACTCGTAGGGTAATGCAACCATCAGAAATGAAAATAGCACCCAGGATCTTCACCAAACTGGGAGAAATATGCAGGAACTGAGAGCAAACAAAAAGCTCATATATTATCTGTATACAAATCTAATTTGAGCAAACCGACTGTTAAAGGCAACCAGGAAGTTAATTTTTAGAGTATCTTTGGTTTCATATAAATACAAAGAAATTTTGCTACTATAACAAATGGCTGGGTATCCAGTGGGACTTAAACACCACAAACTTTCAATTCCCCAGCAAAATGCAAAGAGATAGCCAAAGAACGTAAGTTTCTCATGTAAAAGTTTTTTTAAAACTCAAGAAAAATCGAAATTCCCTTCAGTTTGCGTCAGTAACAGACCTTTTTCAAGGCAAAACTGAAGGACATAAATCGGTGTGAATATTACTAATTACAAATTCAGGGACAAAGTTTTCATACAATCCAATCTTAAAGAAAAGACCATTTCCCTTGGACAACGTTAAAAGTGTCTGAATCAAATTTTTTCCCCCATTTAGCTCTGATCATCCATACGAAAATCTCTCACTGGTTGGGAACTGATAAAGAAAGTACAACCAACCTGGTTATTTTTTCGTTTATTCAACATTCTGGAAGCAATGGCGGTTTTCCTGACCCTGAAATGCTTTATGTAACAGCCAGGAACATACATGTCAAATTAGTTCTAGACAGTGCAGTGATAGTTCATTGTCTGAACATTTTCAAGACAAGTCACATAAATCATGTAATGAAAAAATCTTTTTTAAATTAGCAATGAAAAATCATTGGCAAAGACTGTCAGCCACGCATCTGTTGCAAAATGAAGGTAAATGATTGCAGATTACTAGTCAATGAACGAGTTTTAGCTTACAATCAGAATTTCTCTGGACAAGAACTTTCAACTGGATTTGTCAACAGATTCCGACCCAGGTGGACCTTTTGCCACAATCGTCACAAACTTCCATGTTACATAGCTCAAAACTGATAAAAGGCTTACGCCCAGAGTTATTTTTGACTGTAACAAATGGCAGAAATTCTACCATTTTCCTCCAGTAAACCTTCTGTAAAGTTCTAAAAACTCAATTCAAAGGTCGAATAGCCTTAGTAGCCAAACTGGCGAAGAGCAGTTTCTGAGATTTTCTGTTAGAGCTGAAACTCAGAGCCTTTCAGATTCCTCATCCAATATTTTTAAAAAATAGTACAAATCAGACTTGTGTCAGAGACCTCAGGAATTTGTTGCAAAATGAAGGTAAATGATGGATTTCACTGAAATTTAAGGCTCTTAAATGCTAATGTTGATCCTCTGAACACAATGTTTCTGGAATCAGATAAGAGAGAATCTAAGGTTGTATGATTTTGGCAGTAAGAAAACTTGAACTATCCTGAAAAATCAGATGTTCATACATGACTACGAATCTCACAATCTCATTTTTAAAACTTTTTGATAAAGGTCTGGCTGCTAGTAATTACTATGACAAAATCCGACAAAAGAAGGAATTTCAGTTGAAATTTAACATTGACCTAACGTTCATATTTTTCCTTATTCCTAAAATTTTTTCTTAAACCAACAAAATCCTAAAACGGTTTCTTGGTTTTTAAATGACTTCTAATTTGTTCAAACACAAATAAATGAATTAAATATTATTAGAATGTAAGAGTTTCTTAGAAAAACACTATTTTTAATTAGCCATTTCGGGGCGAGTCAAACTTGCCCTTTCTAGAGGTTGAAATGTGGATTTCTTTCCATCAGGAGAAGTTCTACTTTCTCCGGACCAAATGTTTTTAGCCAAGAATGAAGACCCTCTAATTAGGTGGTCTCCCTGGAAGATTATACCTCTTCCAGACATCATCCTTCCTGTTGTAAGTAGAATTACCCTAAAAGCTTATAATCCAATGAAAGGACTTTACAAAAAATAAGGTCCACTTTTTGTTATAAGAATGGTGCCATCTCCTTGAATGGTTATTAGACAACAAATACTTTATTTTATTAAACAAGTCATTTAAACAAATGTGGTTTCATGATATCCGGATGAGTTACTTTTAATTACTAAATAAATTTTGTAAAATTAAGAAATATCACTCGACTGGCAATTTGCTAGAAAAAACGTGGTTCCTCAAGTCCTTGGAGGCAAAATTTTCTGCTGAAAGCAGGGCAAATTGAGGGTCAAAATGTAATGAAAGTTATTTTTGTCATTTGTAATTTGTATCTTGTAATTGTAATTGTATTTGTATCTTGTCTGCCCTACTCAATATACATCTCACCTACCTGCCTCCTCTCCTCTCCTTTCTCCTCTGTTGAGCCCAGTCCTCAACACTAGCTCAAGTAAGACTCTCTTTCAATTTTTATCAAATCTTGTTATTTTAGGTGATGGTTTAAACTGTTAAACCTATTTTGTATACATTGTTCTGTATTGTTTATAGTAAAACTTATTTTGTGAAATTCCCTTTATTTTAGTTTATTCTTTTTGGATAGCTAAAAAGCTTTTCAAAATTTAATTTTAATTTTTAGTAAAATCTTCTTTTGACAATTAACAATTTTATGTTTAAACCTTTTTGGCCCCTCTATTATGAAGTAAGCTGTGGTTGATCCCAGAAAAGGGACAAAGGAAAAATCTCATCTTTTATGTTAAATTTTATTGAGAAATGCTTTGTTCTTTTTCCCACCCTATTTTGTTGAATATGCTTATCTATTAAACTATAAATTAATGGAAAGAATTAGTAATACAGTTTTTCTTGTAAGGACATTGTAGGCTGTCTCTTAGGCAGAGGGGTTTAAAGAGAGACAATTTATTGCCAAGCATCTGTGCAGTGGCTTTTAAAAAGTAGATGACATTTTCCAACATCCAATACCCGAGATCCTTTACAGAGGTAGTTACTGTACATCCTAAAGCTGTATAGCTTTTTTCTCTGATATATCAAGGCAATATTTATAACTAGAAATGTGTGCTATATGGGACATTTCCCAGACCCAGGTTACCACCCTCCCGAAATCAAGCATTCACTTTACTTTCTGGCCATTATTTGGTGTAGGGTGATAGTTTAAGGTATACAGTCAACCTGAACTTAAGGACCTTAGGGTTCCAGAACCCCTCACGTTAGGTGAAAATTTCGCATTTGGCACGGTTTCTAAAAATGCTAATAAATGTTACTTCAAAGTTTAAACACTAAATATGACCCTTTATCATGCTCTGAAATCATTAAGGGACTTTTAATGAAATTAAAGTTACTGTAATTTCATTTAAAGTTAGCTGAATACATTACCATTAAAAAAAGAAATAAATGTTCTCATAAAAATAGAGAGTTGGAAGACAATTTCTGTCTCTCTCCCTTCCGTGATCACTTTTATAACTGAAGTGTCTCAACCAGTCTTTTAATAACTTCTCTATTCTATGTTCTTTCCCTTTGTTCTGAAATGCAAGGTGAACAAACAGTGTTTTTTTATTTTGACTAATACAGTAAGAGTTACCCGTATTGTTTTATGTCGGGGCCACACTAGACCAAAACTTTGAAGAATGGGTTTGGTAAAATTAGATCAATTTAAACTATCTACTGTATGGGAAGGAGGAGATATACATCTAAAAATGTGTACCTGAACTATGAACAAAGATTAGGATACTCAAGACAGAAACTCACCTGTCCTGACGTTTGAGAGTTCAATTATTTATCAATTATTATGGAGACTGAGAGAATAATGGGAGAGAGAAAGAGATATTGTCCAGTACTTGAAATATCAAGTTGAATTATTTATGAATTACAACAGAGACAGAGAGAACAACACTGAGAGAGAGAGAGAGCTATTATTACGTTAGATATCAACAGATGAAAGCCAATATTAAAGTAACAAGGAATGAAGTTAAACCTTACTGGGTAATTTCATTTAAAAGTTAGTTTAATTTAAATGATCTGACCACACTAAAGACGGATGAAAAAATTTGTTTTTAAAAATTTCCCAACGTTTTATGAATGAGAGTATAGAGGATGAATAAATTTGTTTTTATTTAGCATTTCCCAACGTTTTGAGAGAGAGAGAGAGAGAGAGAGAGAGAGAGAGAGAGTGTAATTGTCGTTAGTGAGTGCTTGGTTGTTGGAAGAGGGATGAGGTCGTTAGTTTGTTTACGGGCGCTGTCTGTCTGTGGAATATGTGTGAGGATTTTTCGGTTTTGAAGTGAGTTTTTTAGTCAGAGCAGAGTTCTGGTCTGTCGTTTGGTTTTGGACAGTTTGTTGTATGTTCCGTGAGTTGTTGTTTTCCTTGTTGGTGCTGTTCTTGTTGCTGTATGTTCTTTCTTTTTGCTCGTTTTTTTTTTTCTGTTTTGGTTGTCTGTTTGTTTGTTTTTTTTTGTGCTGTGTTGGCGACCGTGGACATCCTCAACCATCTTCCAGCAACCGAGGATCAGTGAGTATTGTATGTGGTTATATGTTCAGTGTATCTGTTTTGTATTGTTTTTTGTTTTTAAATTCCGCCACAAAATATTTGGCGCCCAACGTGGGCAGCTGGTATTTCAGCTGCAATTGAGATTAGTGGCTGGTAGTGTGACTGGAAGAGAAGGATGGAAGAGGAACTAGTGAGGTTGGCAAGAGAGGAGAATGAGTGGCTGAGGGGTGAGAATGAGAGATTGAGGAGTCAGTTGGAGGAGATGGGGGGAATGCTAAGGAGTGCAAAAGAAGAAATGAAAGGGGAGATGAAAGAGTCAGAAGAGAGAATGGAAGAGAGGGTGGATAAAAGTTGGAGGGAATGATGAAAAGTGTGGAAGAAATGATGAAAGGTATGTTCAAAGGGTGTTTTTGGAGAAGGGGCTGTTGGAGGCAGGTTCTCTGGAACGTGTGAAGGGGCAAGAGAGAAAGAAAAGGAGGAAGAAGTGAATGGAAGCGTGAGTGATGAAAGTGATATGGGAATAGGAAGTAAGAAACGAGGGAATGAGAGGCAGGGTAAGGAAAAGGGAATGAAAAGCAAGGGAAGGAACAGAGGGAAAGTAAGGATAAGTCAGGGGAAGAAAAAGGGAAGAAGGGAAAGGGAAAGGAAATGGTAAGAAGGGTAAGGAAGTGGGAAAGGCAGGAAAGAAGGGAGAGGGTGAAGGTAGTAGTGATAGTGAGGTGGATGGAGGTGAGTGGATAAAAGTGGATAAAAGAGGGGGAAGAAGAGTGTAATGAGTAAGATGAATGTAAGTGCAGAAGTGGACTCTTTGTATTCGGAAGAGGGTATGAAAGGACAGAGTGAAAGTAGTGAAAGTGAGGAGTGAAAGTGAGAAAGAAGTGAGAAAGGCTATGTATGTGAGGGAGGTACCCCAGTGTGAAAAGTATAATGACTATGGAAGTAGGGATGTGCATGATTTCTTTAGGGAGTATGAAAGGTTTTGTCAGGATAAGTATGGGGAAAGTAAGAGAGTGTGGGCACGAGAATTAGGAGAATATTTGACTGGGTTTTACTTGATATGTATAGGGTTATTATGAGTGTGGGGAGATGTTGAGTATGACAAGGTGAAAGCTAGACTAGTTGAGCAAGCGGGGCATATGAAAGCGAGTGTTAAGTATAAGAGGAAGAATGAATTTGATGAGGCAAGAATGAAAGCTGGGAAACCTTGTCACTGTATGCTTGTAGGCTGGAGACGTTGGCAAGGAAGAAGTTTGGGGATGATGGGATAGATGAATGTAAGGAGTTAGTACAGAAGTTGTTAGGGACAGTGCCAGATGGAGTTAGAGAATTTGTGAACTTGAAGCGGAAGGAGAAGAAAAGATGGACGAATGAAAGGTTGACTTGGGGAGAAATTTTGGAAATTGTAGAAGATTATGAGCTTGACAGGGTTATAAAAGAGAGCAGAAGTGTAAGTGTAAGGGCTGGGGTAGATGAGAGAGTGCCAGAGTTTGGAAGCTTTAGGGATGCAGTGTTGAGGGGCCCAATGAGAATGGCCGATAGTGTAATAGATAGGAGTGTAAGAGCAAGTAATGTGGAGGTGCCAGTGAGGATGAATGGTGGGTTTGTAAGGGAACAACGGGTTGAACGGGTTAGGGATAGTAGTGTACAAAGGGAAGGTCGATGAGTGGAAGTCGAGCGAAGTGTTTTAGATGTGGAAAGGAAGGACATACAAAGAATGAGTGTAGGTGGTCTTTAGGAGTGTGTTTGGGTGTGGGCAATTGGGACATTTGGTAAGGGAGTGTACGAAGATAGGGGTTAAATGCTACAGGTGCGGACAGGTGGGACATATTGCTAATGGTTGTAGGGGTACCAGTGAATGTAATATGTGGCAACTGTGGTAAGAATGGGCATTATGCGAGAATGTGTTCAGACCCGAGAGCGAAGTGTGTCGAATGTGGAATGGAAGGGCATGTATCAAGTGTATGTAGACGAAAGAGGGTGACTGTGACAGCGAATTCGGGAAACTGAGTGTGAAGGGGGTTCAAATGGGTGGATCCTCCAGGATGCAAGCGGTGCGTGTGATGCATGTACGTGAGGGGTTGTTGCATGAGGGATCAAAGCAATTTGTTTTGATAGAGTATGGTAGGAAACGTAAGAAAGGGAAGAAACGTAAGTAAACTGAATGGTCGTAAGTTGTGTGATAGGGGTGTGAGTGCCAAAGTGGAAATGAATGATAAAAGCGTGTAATACGGATGAATGGGATGGTATGGATAGAACGTATAGCATATCGGGTTTGATATAACTGAGCTGACTGAACGTGTAGGGGTTAGTGAACGTTGGAGGTGAGCAAAAGTGTAAGAGTAAGAGAGCGTAGCAGTAATATACGAGTGATTGAAAGCATGAATGAATCGTTGCAAGAATTGGAAAGGTCAATGAGCGAATGGGATGGGTTAGTTGAAGAATTGGGGAGGTATTTGGGAACGAGTTAGAGGGTATAGATGAGATTGTGGATGAAATTGAGAGTGGTAATAGTGAAGAAGATAGCATGAATCTGAGAGAGAATGGAGGAGAAGATGTGAGTTTGAATGTTGCTAGAAGAGAAAATGATTCTGAGAGAATGATTGCGTGCCCATGACGAACGCGATCTAGAGGACCTGCTAGTGAGCATCCATGGGTGTTGCGTAAAGGCGATTTGAAAGAGGTGTGAAAGGTGTTGGTTGGGAAATGCTAAAAGGGGGAGAAATATAGAGGGATGAATAAATTTGTTTTTATTTAGCATTTCCCAACGTTTTGAGAGAGAGAGAGAGAGAGAGAGAGAGAGAGTAATTGTCGAGAGAGAGAGAGTGCTTCGGTTGTTGGAAGAGGATGAGGTCGTTAGTTTGTTTACGGTGCTGTCTGTCTGTGGAATATGTGAGGATTTTTCGGTTTTGAAGGAGTTTTTAGTCTTGAGCAGAGTTCTGTGCAAGGCGGACATTGGTGGTAGATTGTTGTATGTTCCACGTGAGTCGAGTGTTTTCTGTTGATGTTATTGTTGTCTGTGCATGTGTCTCTTTCTTTTTGCTCGTTTTTTTGGTTGGAAGTCTGTTTTCCGGGTTTGTTTGTGTAATTTTGTCTACTGTGTTGGCGACCGTGGACATCCTCAACCATCTCCCAGCAACCGAGGATCATAGTAGAGTATTGTATGTGGTTATATGTTCAGTGTATCTGTGTTGTGTATTGTTTTTTGTGTTTTAAAATCCCGCCACAAGAGAGAGAGAGAGAGAGAGAGAGAGAGAGAGAGAGAGAGAGAGAGAGAGAGAGAGAGAGAGAGAGAATGTTGTCCCTACTTAAGAGAGTGAAATTATTTATCAATTATTACGGAGACAGAGAATAACACGAGAGAGAGATACTATCCTTAATTGAAATATCAAGGTGAATTATTTATGAATTATTACGGAGGCAGAGAGAATAACATGAGAGAGAGAGAGGGAAATTATTCTTAAGTTAGATCTCAAAAGATGGAAATTCAGTATTAAACTAACTTTTAAATTGAAATCAAAGTTACTCTAATTTCATTTAAAAAGTTAAAAAATATATTACCCTTGAAAAAGAAATAAATGGTTAACATAAGAATATAGAGAGTGTGAAGATTAGTATACTATTTCTCTCTCCCCCCATTCCACCGATCGATCTATTTTTAGAAGTCTTATCAACGTCATTTTTCAAAACTTCTTTATTCTATCTCTTAGTCTTTGTTCTGAAATGCTCTATGTCTTTATTTTTTAGAACGGCGCATTCACAGTTTGTAAACGGTACAGGTAAAATTAGATCAATTTAAAATTACCTACTGTACAGTTAAAGACATACAGAGAAACATTAGTATGTAGGTTGCGCTAACTACGAATGAGAGAGAGAGATAACAGTTGTCCTTGCTTTAGAGAGTGAAATTTTTTATGAATTATTACCGACAGAGACAGAGAGGGAATTACAAGAAATCTTTGACCACTAATCAGCAACACTACCCCTTCTTAAAGTGACATGTCTGACAGCTTTTGCCTTCAAGCTTCTTACAGAAGATGAGGGAAAAATATTTGTTTGTTTAAAATTCATATCACATATGAATTTTGTAATTAGTTTTATTATTATTATTATTATATAATCTTATTAATCTTAGTAATATTTGAAAATTAGTAATTATTAGGTAAAAAATTTATTTATCATACAAAACAAATAAACATATACATGTACCATAAAAATTTTCTCATCTCAGTAAAAGAGAAAGAGAGAGAGAGAGAGAAATTATTACTTTTATTATTTAATGTTATTTAATTTACACATTAACCCTTAAACGCCGAGCCTCTATTTACAAAAACGTCTCCGTATGCCGGTGGCGTTGGGAGTTAGCGCTGAAGGAAAAAAGTTTTTTTCAAAAAAATCACAGCACGCTTAGTTTTTAAGATTAAGAGTTCATTTTTGGCTCTTATTTTTGTCATTGCCTGAAGTTTAGTATGAACCATCCGAAATGAAAAAATATCATCATATATAAATATTGAAATATTTGACAGCGCAAAAAAATTTTCTTATAATTTTATACAAATCGTGCTGTAAGCAAAACGTTAAAGCTAACGAGTTATTTGTTTTTTTTTTTTGTATTGTACACTAAATTAAATTATGATTTTGGTATATAACAAATTGTAAAACAATCAAAGCAACACAAAATGATGCAAAATGAATTGTAACGCTGGATTTAAAAAATGTTTTTTTCAAAAATTCACCATAAATCGAAATATTGTGCTAGAGACATCCCGTTTCTTGAAAAAATGAAGCCAATTGATTGAATATTACTAGACTGTAAGTGTTTTAGCTTACAATTGCAGTTTTACCATTTCAGTCGAGTTAAAGTTGACTGAAAGTAGAATTTTTTCTATTTATCGTGATTTATATGAAAATATTTCAAAACTGATAAAAGCTACAACCATGAGTTATTTTCTGTTGTATTGTACATGAAATTTCGCACATTTTCATATATAAAACTTTATGTAACGACTAATATAAAATGGTGCAAACATTACGACAACGTGACTTAAGAATTTCTGAGATGTTCGGCCGAGTTACCGTGTGGACGTAAGGAAAATGTTTTTTCAAAATTCACCATAAATTGAAATATTGTGCTAGAGACTTCCAATTTATTGCAAAATGAAGGTAAATGATTGAATATTACTAGAATGTAAGAGTTTTAGCTTACAATTGCGTTTTTTACCATTTCGGTTGAGTTAAAGTTGACCAAGGTTGAAATTTTGCAGTTATCGTGATTTATGTGAAAATATTTCAAAACTGATAAAAGCTACAACCATGAGCTATTTTCTGTTGTATTCTACATGAAATTGCGCACATTTTCATATATAAAAGTTTATGTAATGACTAATGTAAAATGATGCAAACATTACGACAAACGTGACAAAAGAATTTCCGAGATGTTCGGCGAGTTACCGCACGCAAACGTAAGAAAAAGTTTTTTTTTTTTTTTTTTTTTCAGAAATTCACCATAAATCGAAATATTGTGCTAGAGACTTCCAGTTTGTTGCAAAATGAAGGTACATGATTGAATATTACTAGAATGTAAGAGTTTTAGCTTATAATTGCGTTTTTACCATTTCGGTCGAAAGTTAAAGTTGACCGAAGGTTGAAATTTTGGCAGTTATCGTGATTTATATGAAAATATTTCCAAACTGATAAAAGCTACAACCATGAGTTATTTTCTGTTGTATTCTACATGAAATTGCGTACATTTCATATATAAAACTTGTTATGTAATGACTAATATAAAATGGTGCAAACATTACAACAACGTGATTTAAAGAATTTCTGGCTGGCATAAGAAAAAAGTTTTTTCAAAAATTCACCATAAATCGAAATATTGTAAAGAGACTTCCAATTTGTTGCAAAACGAAGGTAAATGATTGAATATTACTAGAATGTAAGAGTTGTAGCAGACAATTGCGTTTTACTATTTCTCGTCGAGTCAAAGTTGACCGAAGGTTGAAATTTTGCAGTTATCGTGAAATTTATATGAAAATATTTCCAAACTGATAAAAGCTACAACCATGGGTTGTATGTTGTTGTATTTATCATGAAATTGCACACATTTTCATATATAAAACTTTATGTAACGGCTAATATAAAACAGTGCAAAACTTACACAGAAAATGACGAAAAGAATTTGAAATTTTGGTTTGAATTACATGAGCACGGGTGTAAGAAAATTTTTTTTCAAAAAATTCACCATAAATCGAAATATTGTGCTAGAGACTTCCAATTTGTTGCAAAATGAAGGTAAATGATTGAATATTACTAGAATGTAAGAGTTTTAGCTTACAATTGCATTTTTCGACCATTTCGGTAAAAAATCAAAGTTGACCGAAGGTTGAAATTTTTGTAGTCGACGATGGTACGTCCACTTGGCACCCAACAGACAATTTTTAGTCGACGTATGATACGTCCAGTAGGCGTTTAAGGGTTAAAGCTTGAACTTATAAATTACATAAAAAATTAAACAACACTTTTGCAGGGTTTCTCAGTACAGTATTCACAAGTGATTGCGTGTTTGTGAAAAACTCGTGTATGATAATTAGTTAGGTTCTAATTAAAAGTTTGCGTGTCTGTGAATTCATGATAGTTTAAAGTATACATTTGGTGTTTGAGCTATAAAATAGTCTGTTATAATTGTTTTTATAGGGTGTCTTTGGTGTATGAGCTATCAAAATAAACGTTTTTAGAGGGGTCTTTTGTGTATGAACTACCAAACTATGCAGTTATTAGTGTTTTTAGGGTCCCTGTCCCTCGCAGATCCTGGGGGTTAACTGTAGTGGGTGTTGTCTGTAGCCTATAACGTAGGATTACATATCCTTAAATGTGAACTAAATAATCCTGGGTTAGGTGTTAACCTAAATTACCAAGGATCTTAGGATTAGGTAACCCTTTAACGCCAACTGGACGTATTTTATGTTGACAAAAGTTGTCTGTCGGGTGCCAAGTGGATGTAAAATACGTCGACTACAAAAAATTTTTAAAATATTCGCGGAAAAATACTTATAGGCCTCGTTTGAAAAAAAAATTTAAATCGCGCTTTGAGGGATGCTGGGAGTTCACGGATCACGCTGTTGTTTTGTTTACAAGCGTGACCCAGCTGCATGTGCAATTTCTTTCTTATCCCAAAAGAAAGCATCAGCTAACTCTGCTGAAAATCTCAGAAATTCTTTAGTCACTTTGTCGTAATTTTTGGACCATTTTCTACTAGCCTTTACATAAAGTTTTATATATGAAAATGTGCACAATTTCATGTAGAATACAACAAAAAAATAACTCATGGTTGTAGCTTTTATCAACTTTGACATATTTTCATATAAAATCACGATAAGTGCCAAAATTTCAACCTTTGGTCAACTTTGACTCGACAAAATGGTCGAAAAATGCAATTGTATGCTAAACCTCTACATTCAAGTAATATTCAATCATTTACCTTCATTTTGCAATAGACGGAAAGTCTCTAGCACAATATTTCGATTTATGGTGAGTTTGAAAAAACTTTTTTCCTTACGTCCGTGATTAAACTCTGCTGAAAATCTCAGAAATTCTTTAGTCACTTTGTCATAATTTTGCATTATTTTGTATTAGTAGTTACATAAAGTTTTATATGTGAAAATGCGCGCAATTTCATGTAGAGTACAAAAAAAAACTCATGATTGTAGCTTTCATCAAATTTGACATATTTTCATATAAATCACAATAAGTGCCAAAATTTCAGCCATTGGTCAACTTTGACTCGACCGAAATGGTCGAAAAATGCAATTGTAAGCTAAAACTCTTACATTCTAGTAATATTCAACCATTTACCTTCGTTTTGCAACAGATGGGAAGTCTCTAGTACAATATTTCGATTTATGGTGAATTTTTGAAAAAACTTTTTCCTTACATCCGCACTAACTCTGCTGAAAATCTTGTAAGAGCCTGACGCTGTCTCTTCCAAACACGTGTGTGTTCATGTGTTCGCAGGTGTTCGTCCATCATTGAGTGACAAGACAACAAGAGCATCTCGTTTTTCTTTCTCTAAAGGAACGTGATTTCAACCATACAGTATTTCTGTTTGTTTCTCCTAACCATTGTTGTCTTGATGTATGTACAATCACCACTACTTGCATTGCCATGCAAGCATTCTAATCATGTACTCATAATGTTCCAACAAATCTTCTGTATCAAACTGAGTGTATGTTTCTTATTGTGAAGACGCCAAATGTCTCGCCACTCCGATGGACGACAAACACACGAACACACACGTGTTTGGAAGAGACGGTGTCAGGCTCTTACAATCTCAGAAATTCTTTAGTCACTTTGTCGTAATTTTTGCAGTTTTCTATTAGCCGTTACAGAAAGTTTTTTATATGAAAATGTGTGCAATTTCATATAGAATACAACAAAAATAACTCATGGTTGTAGCTTTATCAATTTTGACATATTTTCATATAAATCACGATAAGTGCCAAAATTTCAACCTTCGGTCAACTTTGACTCGACTCAAATGGTTGAAAAATGCAATTGTAAGCTAAAACACTTATATTCTAGTAATATTCAATCATTTAACTTCATTTTACAACAAACGAGAAGTCTCTAGCACAATATTTCGATTTATGGTGAATTTAAAAAAAAAAAATTTCTTTACGTCCGCGCTAACTCTGCTGAAAATCTTGTAAGAGCCTGACGCCGTCTCTTCCAAACACTTGTGTGTTCGTGTGTTTGTTGTCCATCGGAGCGGCGAGATGTTTGGCATCTTCACAAACAGAAACATACACACAGTTTGATACAGAAGATTCGTTGGAACATTATGAGTACATGATTAGAATGCTTGCATGCGCGCGCTAACGCTGCTGAAAATCTCAGAAATTCTTTAGTCACTTTGTCGTAATTTTTGCACCGTTTTATATGAGCCGTTACATAACGTTTTATATATGAAAATGTCCCTTGTCTCCTAGTTAAAAAAGTAAAAGAGAATGATAAAAATATTGTCAGTAACGTTATGCTCTTGCATAAATGCGTACAGCCATAAACAACTGACCGCGAAACTGTTGTTTTGCTTATAACCGAATCGGATAACAACAGCCGTTTACCTGGTATTTCAATCATCGTACGGAGATAAACAATTTTGAATGTTATGGCACAAATGACGTTAAATAGAATAGGACTGATGTATTTTTACATTATACCCTTATTCGGTATGGATAAAAGATCGTCAAGGAAATATACTGCTAAATTTAAGCTGCAAGTTGTAGCTGAAGCTGAGAAAACAATGTTCAAGCTGCTAATGCCTATACTGTAAATTATTGTGCATCGGCAACATGGATGAAACTATCGTAATTAAAATGGGAGAGAAAGTACTGTAATCAAAACTACTGGGAATGAAAGAACACATTACTGTTATTTTTACGCCGATAAACGATAAACACATAAAGCTTGTATTATGATGAAATCAAGTGAAAATAGCAAACAGAATCTTGAATATTTTTACACAAAACAAACGTCCCCAAACGGCCATTGTCATGTATTAATGAAAAAATAGATAAATTAATAATAGATAAATTAATTTCACAATGAGACATATTTTAGTTATATTTTGACTTGAAAACACTTCGTGTAACGAATAATAACCTTGCCCCTTATAAAGTATCTAGACTCTAGAGATTCATTTACGCTAACTAGAAGCAAGAAAAGCTCTCTGAACTGAGTTAAATGTGGCGAAACAAACACCACGTAAACATTTCTAAACCAAAACATTGATCGCTATGAACGTAATTTTTAATACTAAAGCAATATGAAAATATATACAATATTATTGGATACAGTGAATTAAGGCATAACATTTTAAAAGATCATTGGAAAAGATGCATTTCATTATGTTGACGTTTGTATAATATGATATGCGAATATAGAGTACAGTGTAATGTAGGCTACGCTACCGTGTATGTATACAATATACCATAGTGTAGGCTAAGCTAATTCTTGTTTGTTATTCAATTTCTTTGTATTGAATTATCATAAGTCACTTGCATGAACCTCCAAATTAGCTGATATTAACTCAAACGCCGATTGACGTGTTGTAAGTCGACTAAAATTGTCTGTCGGGTGATGAGTGACGTACATCGCGCTGACTACAAAAAATTTCAACCTTCGGTCAACTTTGACTCAACGGAAATGGTCGAAAAACGCAATTGTAAGCTAAAACTCTTGCATTCTAGTAATATGCAATCATTAACCTTCATTTTGCAACAAATTGAAGTCTCCAGCACAATATTTCGATTTATGCGGTGAATTTTGAAAAACTTTTCCCTTCGTCCGTGCGGTAATCCTCGCCAAAAATTTCAGAAATTCTTTCATCATTTTTGTCGTAATTTTTGCACCGTTTTATATTTAGTCGTTACATAAAGTTTTATATATGAAAATGTGGCAATTTCATGTAAAATACAACAAAAACAACCCATGGTTCAGTTTGGAAATATTTTCATAATCACTTTGTCCAGCCCCAATTTCTTGGAAACACAAACGCTCTCCCTATTGAAGGTAAGAGTTGTGATGTTAGCATTTTTTGATGGTGCTGACCTAAGACTTGAGAAGCTAATCATGAGCTGCTTTCAACTTTTACGATCGGGTTTTATGGCTTTGGGCACTACATACTGGGCCACTGTTTTGAGTTCGTGGTGTTGCTTACTTCGGTCAGCATATCTTTTTGTTCATGGCACAACAGCTTAGATGTTATCATTGTTCTTCTGGCCTCCTTGTTCTCTACATTTCTTCTTCTCTCTCTCTCTCTCTCTCTCATTTCCTACCTAATTTCCCTAACATCACTGCATCACTCGGTCACGCTATCTCACACTTCCCTCAGTGTGACAATAAAAATACAGTTCAAATGGATGACTGCAAATCTACACATAAAATAAAGCACTTATATGATTGCCTATCAAGTAACACTCTCAAAAAAAAATACAAATTGCACAAATTGTGTCAATGTACTAATGTAAAAAATCACACCGAGAATATTGTAGAAAATTCACATACTATACCATGAGTCAAAAGATATATATATATATATATATATATATATATATATACATAATGAATTACCAGTGTAAAAAATGGTTAATTGTAATAGTGAATATATAATGTAATCAATAATATATAAAAACTTCAGCAATAAATCATGTCTATAAGATCACTTTATTTCTTCATTGGTCTTTTTATTTCTGTTATATATATATATATATATATATATATATATATATATATATATATATATATATATATATATATATATATATATATATACAATGAATTATGCTTCAGTATAGTGAATATATAATAATGTAATCACACATATAAAAAAACTTCAGCAATAAATCATGTCTATAAGATCACTCTTTACTTTTCATTGGTCCTTTTATTTCTGTTATAATCTTTCAGTATTTGTACCACACATTTACACGCTTGACTAAAAATTGCAAACATTACAAGCACAACCAGTATTGTGGATCAAATTGAACAGAGATAGAATTGGTGAAACCTTATCTTTATAATAGAAAAACTCATCTACCAATGGTAACTCTTTCAGTTGTTTTAACTCTGAGATAACTGGAAATCTTTAACTTCATTAGAGTAGTTCATGTATGGGACACTTTTATGGTACACCACTTCTGTAAAAACATGAGGTTCATAATATAATTTATTTGGGATTACTAACTTGCAAGATTTATCAAAAGCATGAACATTACTGAAATTGATTTCAGTACTTATATTATGGCAGTTAATTGTTGCTGTTAAGGTATTTAGTGAAAATACAAAAATTGACTGTTCTAATAGGATGTGGTCAAATTATGTTTGGATGATTGTAAAGTAATAACCGTTTTTCTTATTTTTGTTTTCAATTATTTCTTTAACACAGATAGGCATTAGTAGTTTCAGAAAGGTTGTCGTAGATGTTGGAAGATGTACTTACTCTCAAAATTATGCAATCCTTAATTGAACATCAGTAATAAATGACATCATTAGCCCATGTTCTTCTAATGCAAAATTGATGTTGTTGATATTTGAGATTATTACATTTTCCTCTTTACTGACGGGGAAAGGATGTATGGATATCAGTACATTCAGCATCTTTTGATTAAATGGTAACACTAGTCATCTTGTTTGTAACCACCTTGTATTATCAAACTATAGTAGACTATGACATCCTTACTATAGGGTAATGCCCTTTACCAAAAAAATCATTAATTATGCTTTCTATTCTGAGAGTAATTAATGCCATTTTAATATTCCCTTTATAAGCTAACAAAATGGCATTTAATTGTGTCTCTAAGATCTTGCAAGAGAGTTCTGACATTACTAATGAAAGTACTTACTGTAGGTACTGTTGATCTTCTAACTTATTTACTTACTCATTAATATTTTTGTTAACTGCATTAATGAATACCTTTAGTTTTTCTAACTCTTGGTTATTTAAGTTTTGAAAATTAATAACTCTATTCAGGACAATGCCTCTTGTTGCCGCCTTAATTTTTCCAATTTATCTATACGGGCCCTTCTTTTTCTTGCAAGATTAGAGAGTCAGTTGCTGCACCAAACAGTTGATTAAGTGTTGTCTTATAGAAGGTAAGAGGGATCTTTGATCTTGTATTAACACACTTCCGCAATATCTAGTTTTTCCAAATGGTAAGACACTGTTATTTTCTACTTTTGGATTATTGATTTTAATTTCCCTTTGAATATCTTTCAACGTCATTTCATTGATAAGCACTGGATGTAATATTCTACTCATGACAATCAGGTCCTTAATTTCACAGATCCTTTTTTTCTCTGAGTAGTGCACCTTTCCGGATCACCTGCCACCCTCGATGACACAAGCCTTATCAGGGATATTCTATATACATGAGGTATTTTAATGTTTACATACATTGTTTATATATAACAGTTCAGCACTTTTACTTAATTTCTTTATCTTTTCTAAGTTATGTTATTTGTTCCTTGCTTATTTTTGTTTCAACTATTCCTTCATTTTTTTATTGGACCAAGTGTCTGTTTTTATTACTTTACATGATTATAATGATCAATTCTTTCCTTTAGATCACCTCACTTATGACCTTAGCTATTTAATTTTAACATTCCTAATAATTTATAAGGACTATTAACCTTATGGACACTTTTACATTAGGACCTTCTGAATATGATTCTGAACATATACACCTGAGCACCTTACTACAATTGGTTTAGCTGCAGTATTTTGTCATAGTAATTTTTGCTTGGACATTCTGAGATTCTTAAGTCTAGTCTGCCTGTTTGATCGCTTCATACGCATATCTACGCATGCACATAGTCATCATAATTATAAGTATGTCAGTGGTGTTGCATCATCTAGTAACGATTTGGTAGTCTCTTCTGGTATTCATATAACAATTGGTGTGGCTTCCTACTGTTTCATTTACAGTATTGTTTATAGTGAACTGTATGTCTTCCAAAGCTAAATCCCAGTCTTCTGTATTAGGTTTAACTAAAGTTCTCAGGATATCTCTTTATTTTAATAGATTTGAGTCTTTCACTGCTCCATTTGAATCCTGGCTTATATATTGGTTATTTGATATTTATTTATCTCTGCAAATTACATAATTTTCTTAAAAGTTCATTAGTAAACTAGCTATGCTATCAGAGAAGAACTTGTGGACATGAATGTCTTCATAATAATTCTAGATTTAAGACTCTTCTGCTACTGTGCACTGTGCATCTCTATTTCTTATCATACACCTACATATCTTGGTAGACAGTGTAAAAGACTGGTTTGTCTATTCTCTAACAGTGGTAAGAAATGGACTTAAAAATCCATTGATATGACTTGAACGGATTCAGTTCGATGATATTTTTCATGGAACTTTTGGATTTACGTTGATTTTGATTTCTCATTACAAACTACAATACCTTTGTACAAAGTTCTGGCATTCACTCGCAATGTACAGTGCAATTTTCTGGTAATGATTCACTTGGTTCTTTGATTCCTGACAGTCCTGCTAACTTATACATGAGTGGGTTGGTTCTAAAACTTCTCTGATTAGTGTTTTTGGGATGTATAGACGAGAATAACCATTCTTCACTGTTGGTCTTTTATATAATAAACTATTGATTAAAACAAACTGATTTTGCAGATTCATCTGTCATTAATTGTCCCATTATCTGCCTGATTTCTCTGTATCTTTTTCCTGTTGTATTTGTACTCTTTTCTAAATCTAAGTTCATTACTTGATAAAGTTAAACAAAAGTATTAGGTAATGTACTTCTTTCTTCTTGGGATCTGGATATGATTCATAGTGTATTAAATTTTCCCTGGATATATCTGAATTCTGGGGTACCTCTAATGACACTAATGTAGAACCATCTATTAAACTTCATATTATATTTGTAAAAGTTCTTTCTTAAACAAATCAACAAAATGGTTTGTGATCAGTAAGACATTGACTTTATGTCCCAAGAGATTATGTGTTCAAATTTTCTTTAACCCCCAGCATAATGAAGTAAACATTGTCTTTTCTATTGTGCTATAATTCTTTCCGCTGCATTTGTATTATTCTACTGGGCATAATATACTGTTCATTCTTGTTTTGGTCCTTTTATAATAATGCAGCCCTAGTCCGTACTCTCTGAGGCATCACAGGCTACAGAAGTCTTGGAGAAATCTGCAGACTAATACAGGATTCCTGGTCATTTTACTTCTTAGTGTTTGGAAGGCTGTCTGGTTGCTCCTTATTCCATTCATATTTGACATCCTCTTTGTTAATTCTGTTAATGGCTTCCAGTTTATTGTAGCAAACCCTTAATGAAAGGTCTATAGTAGCTCACCATTCCTAGAATCATCTCTGCTTTCAAATCTTGTAGAGCTGGATATTCAACTATTGCTTTTATCTCTACTGCTTGCATTCACAGACCATCTCTTCACTAATTACATGACTTAAGTATTCTAATGACTCATTAAGAATTGACATTTCTTTAATTTGATTTTTAGTCCTGCTATTTAATCTTTCTAGGACTATTTCAGTTTTGAGGATTTTCTAAATCTTTTGCATAAAAATGATAACATCATCTATGCAACCGGCAACATTTTCATGTCCTCAGTATCCAGCATTAATTCAACAATCGTTAAAGGAGCCGAAGTGAGTCCAAATGGCATGGTTTCAAATTGTATGTCCTTATATGTGCTGAAGGCTGTGTATGGTTTCTCGACTTCTTCGTCAAAGGTACTTATTGGCACTCCATCAGTAAATCTAAAGATGAAAAATATTCTTTGCACCCTCCCGAATTGGAGCTTACTATTTATCTGAACCCGCTGGCATTGCACTTATCTGGGATGAAGTTAAATTTAACTTATAATCTATTACAAGTCTCCACTCTGATCTTTTCTTGGAACAAGTAGTAATGGAGAATTATATGGAGATTTAGGGAAGGAATGTGACTGCCCCATCTTTCTTCATCTCTTCTATCAAATTATCAACTATGGAAGTCTTGGCTTATTGGTAACTATAATTAGAGTCAAAGAATGGTTTTGTTCCATCATCTAACGAAATTTTATGTGTCTTAGGACATTTGTTCTACCTAATTTATCTCCTTCTGTAGCTATTACATCTCTGTATTTTCTAATACCTGAATTAATTTATCCTTGTTTTTCTGAAAACTGTTTTGATCTAATTTCCTTGCTTAATTCAGATTCTTTGACTCAGTTAGAGAGAAAATGTTTTTTCTTCTAATGTTAGTAACGGATTGTTAATAGGTATCTCTTGCAAAAGACAGTGCCTGCATATAGTATTAGTTTGTTATCTGAGTAGATTTGGACATAAACTTCACAAGTATTACCCTTCATGTGACTAAAGAATTATCCATCCTGACAAATTTTGGTAACTCTTCATTTAGTAAAAGAACGTCTTAAGTTCTCTTCTTACCCTTAAATGTATTTTTGTTAAACACTTTGGATGCAAACTATCTGTCTATTGAGTATGAATTACTTATTATGACTTAGCAGAAAAGGAGGCAACAAATTTCTTCCATCTTTTATCTCTGAAAAAATAACATTGTTCAGCATCTACACTATTTTCTTCAGTTAATGCTATTATATCACTTATATCTACTTTATTTATTTTGTTTAACAACAATACTTCATTTATTAACTTCCTTCATTATCACAACTTATTACTACATTGCTATAACTATCTGTATTTATCTCTGGCATATTTATCAACATAGACACCTTGTTTTTCGGCCATATTCAGAACTCCTTTGTGATCACCATTACTTGCCTCTGGAATATTTCTATCTTTGAGGATATAATTTCTGGATGTGTACATCTTCTTTGGTTTCTAGTCTGTAATTGTGGGAATTCCTCTTTTCTATTCTTTTCCATTTTATTTTGGTTGTTCTCTTGATGGTAATTGATTTTATGTATGTCTTTCTCACTTGTTGAAGTCATCTCAGACAAATTGGATCAGATTTCCAGTGAACGTAAACTTTTCTTCCAAGCAGAAGCATTACTTCCCATTATCTTGTTTCAGTTAATTCTTTCCTTTCTCTGCAGTCTAGATGATTCCACATCTCTTCATTAAATTAAATGAGAACAACACCTGTGCGTGGAAAACCTGTCTTCTATGAACTATAAAACTTTCAACAGCTTTATGTGATTTAAAGGTCGTTCACATCTAAACTTTTAATCTGTTTACCCGCTTACCTCCTTTATTAATTTGCTTTTGACCTGAATTAGCGCTTTAATGCCCAAGCAATTTGTTATCGTGATGTTTATACTATGCTCACAGTACTACCTGAATCCATAAGTACAGCATATAATTTATTATTTATTGAACTTTAATGATAGGTAAATCATTTCTGATTATTTCTTCTCTGGCCCATGGAAAATACCACTTTTTTTACACTGCAACAGGATAGTATGGATGAACCTTTCACTTCCCCTTTTACTAACTCTTTCTACTTTTTGGGGGATTATCGTCTTAAGTGACTTTTCTTGTGGTATTATGTGTAGGACAATTTGTCATTGACTTGAAGACTTATTTGATGTTGAGCGCATTACTGCTTAATCTAACTATTTATTTATTTCTCTGTGTTCTAAACCAGCAGTTCTTGTTAAATGTCTCATTTTCTACAAACCGTGGCAGATTCTAGGTTTTCACACTCGCTTGTAAAAATGAGATTTGTATATCCAAGAAAGCTACAGGTTGTTTTTGGTCTTGCTCTGAGCAGAATAGGTCACTTGGGTTGAGTTATTTCAGTTTGAGTTTGAATTATATTTATAAGGTTTTGCGTCACTTTCTTGTTTGATTATATCTTTCTGATCTGGATTCCATTTTTTAGTATTTTGGGTATATTTTCCTTTGGAAGGTATTTGACTTATTCCCTACTTGTCTGAATTATCATAGAACTTATTATTCATTTTTTAAAAGTGGGATTATTATTTCTGCCTTTCCTTTCATTTTGTGCTTCTGTTGTTCCCACAAATTCCTTGGAGAGATCTATCTCTTTCTTTTGTATTCCTTCTCTCATTGTCTTCAATGTTTGAAGGCTGGTTTTCTTGGGATCAAGTTTTATTTTTCTGAAAGCTTTCTTTTCCTCTTTCTCCAAGAGCTGCTATATATTGTTCCAAATGATTTATAATTTGTAAACATGTCTTTTAGCTCAACTAAGTTACTGGCACTATCTCCAAACTGAGTCTTATCTCCTATAGTAATGCCTTTTTTCTTTAAGTAGTCTCTTATTTTCTCTATTGCATTTGTACAAATTAGCAATTGTTTTATATTGCCGGTTAAGGAATCTAGTTATGTTATATAAACTGTCAGTCTTATTTACTGGTTCCCAGAGTGATAAACAAATTTCTTAATTCTGCATAGTTATTAAGCTTCATAAAACTTCTAGGAATTCAAAAGTTTTATGAGCGCTCTTATTGTTCTTGAGCTGACAAGCAACAAGACTTCTTACTTTATTTAGCTCTTCATCGCAGCCATGTGACTATTCCTGTGTTCATAAGCAATGGTTTACAGTATAGGATTTGAGTCTACTTTTGTCAGGATTTGAATCATCCACCTGTCCACAGAAGCGTGTGGCCGTTGTAATTACGGCTGCTTGATTCATATTGTGAAAATGTAAGGTGCAAGTATTATTAGTATTGTTACTACGTATTACTACTACTGTTAGTAGTATTAGAATGATTAACACTATTTTGGTTCTTAAGTTAGTTGTGTTATTATTGTTAATATTTCCTGCACTGCAGCGGGAGTGGGAATTTAGTTCTAATATCTGCTATGATCTATGTCGACGGTCTTAAATCAGACAGAATGCTCCAACTGTGTTCAGTAATCTATCAAACACTCTGTACTTTCTGCCACAAAAAATAATTATTCAACTGTGAGTACATTAATTGAGTATTTTAAAATTTGTTGTACTGTACCAAAATGGAAAGAATTCTGTCAAATTATCACAGTAAAAAAATAAATTCTACTGAGTTCAAGTGCACAAGTAAATTAATCTTTCAAAATCTCCTTTCATACAATGAAAAATTTTATATGAAATTGGGCATCATATCATCAAAAACAAAAAAATATTCATCACCTTACCACAAGTGAAGAAAAAACTAATTTCTATTCAAATTATTTAATAAATAATTAATTATCATAGAGAGGGTAATAATATTGTTGCAAGAAAAAAATTTTATTCACTTTGCTTAGAGTTTTCTTTAATTTTCTGAATCTTATAAAAGACAAAAAAATCTTCACTTATTCACACATTTAAAGAGAGAGAACAGTAATTTCTTTTCTCGATAACTTATAGGCTGTTGCTATTGTAGGTTTCCGCCATCGTAGTCTTATTGAAATTCTCTGTGTTGTTTTTCAATCACTCTCGTAATGATATTTCACAAACACCTTTCTTGTTATCGTCGTCGGGGTCTGGCTCAATTTGTAGACGCTAACAGTTCTAAATACAAGTGAACGGGATCGTACTGCCAACTGTTATGTCCTTCATAACGTAAGTTGACAGGATCTTATTCATCGGTAGCAAGTCAGCCTTAATTTTCAGTAAATGTTCACTTCACCGAACGAACGGCCAGTGAATTTGAGCGGATGGATTGTTCTCCCAGACATTCCCAACTCAAGTTATGACCCCCACCAGTCATTTTCATCATAGTATCCAACATCCTTTTCCTAATGCCGACAACTGAATTAATGAATTCGATCTGTCAGACCCATATGGCCGTCATTGCGAGAATTGACAATCTTTTATTGTGTTCAGCCAGAAACTTCAACATTTTTCAGGTAGGAAGAAATCTCTTTTTCATCATTCACATTTGAACATTGACTCTTGATTGTCCCTACACTAATATTAACCTTTGACTCCCTAAGCCAAGGTAGTTACAGTTCGTCAGCATGGATTTATTCAGATTCCTGTTCGTTTGAACTGCAGGTTGGTTTTCGTTTACAGTGAATTTATGTAGAACCATACCGACCTACACTTCTGAAACATGATTCTGTCAATTCTGATCGTGCAAATTTTTTTCCTTATGCGATCAGAATTATTTTCTAGCTCCGCAGACCTATGGATCAGGCCTACTCCTCAGTACCAGGCCTACTCCTCGGTACAACAGCCTCAGTGTTCACTTCTGCAATACTCTTCTTAGAACAGGGATGGAGACTAATTCTTGAAGATGGAAAGGGAAGTCATAGTCTTCGACAAGGTCTCCCCATTCCTTCCCGTCCTCTCTGAGAGAGGTGAGAACTTAGCCTAATGGTAGGATGACAACTATCCCCTTGGGTGTTGTACACACTTCCCCTCCAGAGGTACAGTACTCCATGCCTCAAAGCATCAACCAAAGGGCATTCACCTATACTTCAAGAGGTTAGGTTTGGTTTGGATTAAGTTGGGAACTTAACCTAACTTTGCCTAGCCTAACTAGTTCTAGTCTAGTCCACCAGACCTGCATTTCAGTATCCTGGAACTAATTGTCTAATAGCATCAACCAGGAGGTAGTCTCCTGCTCTACAAGGGACTAGGTTGGGTTAGGTTTGGTTGGGTACTTAGCCAAGCTTAACTAGTTCTAGCCTAACCTTACCAATCCTGCACTGCAGTATCCCAAGACTTCTTGTTTCTTGGCATCAACCAGGAGGTAGTTACCAGTTCTTCAAGGGTCTAGGTTGGGTTAGGTTAGATTGGGTACTTAACCCAACCTAGCCTAGCCTGACCTAATCTGCACTGTAGTAACCGGGATCTTCTTAGATCTCCAAGGCTCAGGATCCGAGGATAGACGCTCCGTAGTGTTGTTAAGCAATGATGCCATGGTAATTCCTTAGCCAACAAGAGTGGGGGTCCTAGTGTCCTACCATTCTTCTCAATTGATGGTGTGGGTGCATGGGTTTGCAGTAGCACTCTCAGCACAGTGGTCAACCAGACACACTCCAGGATAATGGATGTATGACAGACAAGCTTGGTTTCACATCTGTGATTCAAGTCTTGCGCTTACAACTTCCCGTCGTTTTGCCTGATTCTTTGGGAGATCAACTATACCTCCAAACTAAGTTCTGACAACTTGTTTTTGGTTCCTACTCAGTCAGGAAGCAGTGTCTAGGAGTTCCATTTCTTTTGACTTGATGTAGTTACACTTATCCTGTGAGGAGTGGGAGATGCAAGCAGTAGCTGCTGCTGCTGTAATTACCAGTTGATCCACAACCCGAGGAGAGAATATTATATGGATCTTAAGACAGTTTCAGGAGTCTCAGTGTCCAAGGTAGTGCCATGGTTACACTGTCCTCCTCCAGAGATTTTTCATTCTTTGGAGCATTGACCAGGGCGGCAGTCTCCTACACTTCCTTTCTTGGAACTTAAGCAGTTCTTTTTAGACTTTCAAGAGTTTCAAGATCCAAGATATACACTCCTTGGTGTGATAGCAACAACACCACAGTAGTGCAATGCTCATCAAAAGGTCTTAGTGTCCTTTCATCTGCTCTATTGCAGTGCAAGTACATGAGCAGAGCATCCTTTCATTTACTCTATTGCAGTGCAAATGCATGAGCAGACAGAAAAACATTCAGTACAGTGGCCAACCAGACATCCCAGGCAAGATGGATGTAATTACATGTATTCACTGAAGTCAGGAGATAAGGACAGTTGATCTTGGCATCTTGACTTCCGGAAATTCGTTGAACCACTGAAGAAGCTTGATCATAGTCCTTTCTCAGTTTACTGAGTTAGCGCTGTTCTGTTCTGTCTTCTCGCACTTTTGAATAAAGTAAGATATCTTTGGTACCCATTTACATCTGGAAGCTTACGCCTTTTGTCATTTTACATGTTTCGAAAGTGATCAGTGAGATGGATCATTCCACTTCTATGGTCCTGTGGTGCCAATGATAGTATGAAGTTAATGTTGCCTCTGTAAAGACTAGACTTTCAGCCCAATGCCGACGACTCGTTTGTTAGCTTCGAGTTGGCAGAGAAACAGTGTCCAAATTGTCATTTCTCTGACTAGTGAGATTATCTAATGAGCGCACCCAGCAACTTCTTGGTGGACATGAGTACAATTCAGTCCAGATCTTTCGAGGCCATGGGCATTGGTCTGTCCATCGCATTCAGGAAGAATCTGTCGGTCGAGTACTAGGATGGAATGTAATCGTGCAGATCACATTCATCTCCTTTTACCATGGGATATTGCCCATAGGTCCTTGGACTCCTTATCCTTGGATCCTATGGTGACTCCTTATCCTTGGATCCTGTGGTGGATGCTTAACAAGTCATGTAGTTCACCCAGCTCTTGAGGGACAGGTTGCATCTTGCCTAAAGTGTGCTACTGCGAGAAGGTGTGTATGGGAATGGCCTCCCCCCTTTCTCCTGTCTTCCTTCATCTTCCAGTGGACAGAACAGTGAACGAGCCACCACATGCTCGACTGGTGTGCATGCAGGTGATCTAGATGACGAGTATCCTATCTATAATCTAGCTCCGTTTGGATTAGTAGATGCAAATCCTTCTTCCTCTCTAGCAAGGGGAGAGAGGGACTGACTATGAGCAAACCAGTTGGTTATTCTTAGCTTTATAGTCTCCAACAATGTGGGTTTATCCAAACATTTTCAAATCAAGGATGTTACATTCCTTTAATTCGAAATGGCCAGAAGTTTGACAATTTAACATCTCTCTTGTTCAATAGATCAGAGGTATGGTCTCCTTCCTTTGCTCTTTCATGACCAGGAAGAGAGTACCCAGGTGAGCTGAACCACCATTCAGTTCAGAGATTTACTTGGAATACTCCCTCCAAAAGTAAGTCTCCCATATGTAAAGACCGAGGGTTCGTATTTGTGTAGGAACAAATGGCATATTTTTAATGTATTTTTCCTAACATACAAACCTGAGGTCTTTACCTTAAGGGCCCACCTCTTACCACCCCTCATTCTCTTACCTGGACCAAAAGGTAAACTGCGTAGAACTGAATGTATACCAACTTGGTGGGCAGTGCTTCCGCCCCTACTGTTGGTAAACTGTTACCATAACCTCCTTGCAAAAGTTTAACAGCTGGATTTCCAGGTCGCTGAAAGTTAATCCCATATATGAAGATCTCAAGTTTGTATGTTAGGAAAAATACAAATTACTTTAAAAATTTGTCATGTTGTGTGCATGTGTTCCAGTGTAAGAGTATATGCCTTGGTGCAGTTTTTAATTTCATTTTCATTCATATGTTACCACACTGAATGACCTGTTTGGTCCTAGTGCTTGGCCCCTGGCCTAGACCTGGTATTTCATTCAAATCCTTCGGGCCAGCCCTATGAGAAATCAGCTCAGTGGTCTGGTTAAATAAATTAATAATAATAATATAATAATAATAAAAATGTTATGTAAAAGTGGCATCCGTGGAAAGTTATGTAAGCTTATCCAAAACTTTTTGACATCGCAATTTTCAGGTGAAAATTGATGGTATTTTGTCGCAATTTTCAGGTTAAAATTAATGGTATTTTGTTAAAAACATTTCCACTTGAAGATTGTGTTTCACAGGGAAGTGTCCTTAATGGCACACTGTTTATGTTAGCAATAAATGATATCAGTAATAATCTACATATTGGAATTAAAAGTAACCTGTACATGAATGATTTTGCCATATAGTATTCAGCATCTCATATAAAATATGCAGAACAAATCATCAATAAAACCATAATAAAAATAGATGAATGGACCCTATCTGTAGGCTTTAAATTATCCACACATAAGACCCAAGCAGTCGTGTTTTATAGAAATAAAATGCGGAAGAAAGGTGAAGAAATAGATTTAAAAATCAGAAATCATAGTATACCAGTTGGCCAAACTGCAGAATTTTTAGGATTAGTATTTGATGCTCGCCTAAATTGGAAAGCTCACATGACATACATGAAATCAAAATGTAAAAGAGCATTAAATCTAATTAAAAAACTATCCAACACTACTTGGGGAGCTTATAGACATACCCTTATTGTACTGTATAAAGCAGCAATGCTGTCTATCATTGACTATGGAAGTGAAATATATGGCTCAGCATCAGACGCAGTGCTAAAAGTGTTGGATCCAATTCACAACGAAGGCCTTTGAATATGCTCAGGGGCCTTTAGATCATCACCAACCTCATCTTTATAAGTTGAATGTGGTGAACTACCACTGTCTCTCCATAGAGAGTTTGTAACAATGAAGAGTGCCTGAGAATTCAGACAAGTGATTCTCCAACAAAAAAGTATTTGAATTAAGAGATGTACTTATAAACAATCATCCACCACCTTTCCCTGCTAGAACTAGAAGATTGAGTCGCTGAATATAAATATATACAATTACCTTTAATAGTAAAATTACCTCCTCCTTGGACTATGATTAAATGAGAATTTGCACACTTAAAATATTTATCAAAAAGTTACTCATATACTCCAGAGCACCATAGACAACATGCAATAGACCATAGAAGCCGAAAAGGCCCACCTTACGCAATATACACAGATGGATCTAAATCAGAGTATGGAGTGGGATATGCTGCAGCATCCCAAGACAAAACGTATCAGTTCTCCCTACATGATAATGCTTCAGTATTCACAGCAGAGTTGTGTGCAATTACATCAGCCATAAAAATAATTAAAGAAACAACATCCAATAATTTTGAGATTTTTAGTGACTGAAGAAGTGCTATAGAAGCTATTCAGAGTTACAAATAAAAAAATATTGTACAACCAATTAAGTTGTTACTCTGCAAGTTATATAGTAATGGGAAAAATGTAGAAATATGTTGAATCCCTGCCCACATAGGGACCAAAGGAAATGAAGAGGCTGATAAAGCAGCCAAAGAAGCAACCCATATGACACAATCAAATGTAAATATCCCTGTTAATGATTATATAACACATATAGAAATTGGTATTATAAATTGCAAAATATATGGAGTGAAGAACCTGAAAATAATAAATTAAAACCAATAAAACCTATTGTTAGGAAATGGAGTTCATCATACCAAAGAGAGACGTGCACAAGCAATTCCGATATGTCTCTGAATAGGCCGTACTTGTCTGACACATGGATACTTAATGAACAGCACAGCATAGTGTCAGTGTCCAAAATATAACCAACAACAGTTGTCAAGTTTCAGAAATAGATCAGTCAGTGAAATTTTATCAGAATCAACATTTTCAATTGTTTGAATTATAATATTCATGATGAGCTGTAGATGAATTGATAAAATATAAAAACTAATTTATGAAAATGCAAAAGCCCATGGGGCATTTAATAAATAAAAAAAAAATATGAATTTTAAAATCTTCTGATTTTTTTTCCTTTTTTATTGCATAGATGGAAATGGGAGTAAATGTATTTAATGTGCGCGTGTGTTCATAGTGGAAGGATGTGCCTTTTTCATATTTATGTTTAAAATTTCATTGTCATTTATCATTTAGTACCAGTGCCTGGCCAATGGTCTAGACCTGGTAACCATTTCATTTTAATCCTTTGGGCCAGCCCTATGATAGCCGTTAGTCAGCTCAGTGGTCTGGTTAAATTATTTTAATAATAAAGTAAACAGTATGATAGTTTGTTTGGGTATCTGCACTGTTCTTGGTTAACATTTGATGATACTATCAAAATCTTACACAGAATGGTGGTTTCTGTTGGTTTAAATAACAGATTCTCACACAAATGATAAAACTTATGTACTGCTGGAAAAGGCATGCGAACTCCCGTGATTGTGGTAGTACTATGATGAAAGACTTAATTTTTACATGTATTCTTATATTTATAAAATCATTAGTATTCATTAAATTTATTGACACTTATTTCAGGGACTACTAAAGGAACTTGTACGTAACTGTGATGGTGAGCTGAAGTGTGAAGTAACAAGACTTGCTGCTTTTCACGAGTATCGCCTGGGCCAAGGAAGCAAAGCAATCTATCATATAGAAGCATTTATTGCTGCTTTTATGGCTATATACAAAAAGTTCTTAGAGGAAAGTATGTCTTCCATGTTTTAATTGAGTAAAACATGACTATCTCTTGAAGCTGTATTTAGTTGTCTAATACAAACTAACATACACATTAGATTTTAATATCTATTTTTAATTGTAGAATTGTGTGTATGAATTATGGTAAAGTGAAATGTTTTGATATATGCACTGTACTGAACTTGAAAGAATTGTTCTCAATGTTTGTAAGCTAACAGCATCCTAATTCAAACTTGAATTAAACTTATTTTGTGTAGGCTACATCTCAGTTTCTTATGCTGAGTGGAAGGGAGACTGTTTTTCTTAGGTACCCTCTTTTTTTATAAATAAAAATTAGCTGTTCAATAATATTGACCATTTCAAATACCCATTCCCCTTTATTATATTAATGGTTGACAGTGTTTTTGGTGTTCAGAGTTATGATTGTAAAATTTTGTAACAAAATACCAAGCAGGTTAAATGAGGTAAAAAAAAAATAAATAAAATTGTCTCAAAGGTCTCAAGCTTGCTGGAGATATGGCAGGTTTTAGAGTGTTTTAGAATGATAGCTGACTAAGGCTTTCCTCTTTTCATAGCAAATCAGTTGTAGTACGGCCTTGGCAATATATTTTGAATTTCTAACCATTATTTTACTTGTCCTTGCACACAGCTACTAGTCTGAAAGTTCTAAGAGTGGATTCATTATGTATATATGTTTGTGTGTCTTACACAGTCGAGAGAAAATTTCATTGCTTATCTTTTTCCATCTGGTGTTACTGTAGCTTGAGTGACTGCATCCCAAAGGCTACAGTGAAACAAGCGTTACCCAAAATAATTTGACAAAAATCGAAAGTAACTGGATTGCAAGAAACCAGAGATGAAATAAAATGGAATACTAATGTTCACCAATTGATCAAACATGCTAAAGTCCATCATATTCAACTAATTATTCCTCCTAAACCCTTTTCCCACAATATGTCAAAATAAGTCAAAGTCCAGTATATTCCCAATGGATACATTTTCACCTCTTCCTGAAGAAGTCAAGTAAAACCCTTGTTAAACAAATCCATAAAAATAAAGATATGGGAATTCCTCCCATGTTACTTATAAAGTACAGTACACATAATGTAAAAATGCTTGACACAAGTGATATATATGTCAAATGAAAAGAACAATCTACAGTTTGGGAGCTCTAAAATGTTTCCCACCCCAAACAGCAATGTTCACAGTTCTTAATCGACAGGTCTCGAACCACAGAGTCTTCACCGAAGACCTCTATTAATAATCGGTGTTGATCTTTGAATGACAGGCTGTTTGATAACTAATCCCTTTGCACCCTGGGACTCTGCCCAAAAGAAACAGACCTAAGAACTACTTTTTCAGAACCTGGACATTCCCAGCGAACGAACTCACAGTTTTGTTGCGGGACAGGGATGTTCTCATGTCTCGAGAATGCCTGATGTACCTAACACGTATACGGTTTGGTTTTACTAGTTAGGAAATGTGCCAGACACCAGCTAATCATCCCCTTAAGTTCTTCTCAATGCCTTTAGCCACACTTATTAATCAAACATCTACTGTGTATTGTAATTCACAAAATACTTGTGGCTATGAGCTTTTCAGATGCTCGGCCACCCAAAGAAGTGCTGCCCCCAGCACTAGGGAGATTGCAATCATTAATTGCCAGATTCGTGCACTAAATGGAGAGACACACCCCTGGCAGACTGATCTTCAGGTGAGGGTTTACTCACACAATGTTTTTGTACATGAAAAATGCCCAACTTCACTAAAGAGTATGATGACAAAGGCCCCAGTCACCAATACAGTAGCGATGAGGAGGTACTGAATCTACATGGGGAAAGGCTCGTCTTCTGGCATTGGAGGAAGTGGTGGAATTATAGCAATCACTCCCCTCAAAGGCGGCACCAGAACAACTGGATGTTCCCCATGAAGATATGAGTGGCAGAAATGAAAGCACTCTTGACCAGACCAGGACTCGAAACTTCGGCGTGACCAGTCTAAACGCTGCATCGAAGAGGCCGGATCCTCACAGAAGAAACATATCCTATGAATCATGGCACCGGATGGAGATCTTGCATCCCTTGCAGAACTCTGCATTGACAGTCTTCATAGAGGCTACCTTGTACTCATCTTGGAATGTTTGAAAGTCACAGTCAGGAGTCTAGTTCAATCCAATGTCTCTAAAGAGGATTTTACATCAAAGTGCAATATTCACACACACAACATGTAATATTTCCATCTGAATCTGTATGTACAATGTTTGGCAACCTAGGAATAAGGAATAATTGACCAAGTATTCAATTATTTTTTCTTATATTAAGTTTATTTTTCTCTTTACAGCTTGCTTCCAGTAAACCTTTTAGTTAGGACTACATAATTTCACTCACCTTACAACTTGAAAGCATCGTTTGTTGTTTTGCAGTTATACAGAATTGGGATAATTAGCTTAACCATATCATCCTAATTTGTGACATCCCCTTTAATAACATGGTCAAGGTCTCCTTGATAGAGTTTACAGTTTAGTTGAACAGTGCCCTCATGAGTAAACCAGATTTTATATATTTTAAGACCATATTTTATTAACATGGAAATTTGTAGCGTTTTAAAAAGATTGCAGAACAAGATTTAAAAAAATAAACAAGGAAATTCTTTACAATTTTTGCCTTTCCAGTGATAAAGCATTTTCAAGGATAATATATACAACTTTATTATACAATCAAGTTTATTTTCATCTCCAGTCATATAATGAAACTGTAAAAAAGGAGAAAAAAAGCAGATGTCTGCCAGGGAAACAATGGAGTTTGCGAGGTTTTAGACAACTGTACAATAATTCTTAAGAACAGCACTAAATATGTACGAAGGTATGTAATTAAAAATCTTTGGCTTTTAGGAGTTAGCCTGCAGACAATGGTGGTATAAAACAAAGAGTACAGTACCTGCCGTCCTTAACTATTTACTGTTACTTTCCAAAGTAATAGCAGATTTAGTTACTTTTCACAGATAAATACCATACTAGTAGCAATTTCAACATTTTAAATGAAGGACTACAGTGAGTATATAAAAAAAACTTTGCACTGGAATTGCATACTTGTCAGTAATTGCTATTGTAGATGAAAGGTGTGCATGGTTATCTTGTAAGCTTATGAGGAGAGTATTGGGTACACAGCACATTTCTTCCTGTGGAGGAAAAGCAACTAAAATTTCCTTGTTCTGTTACATTAATGGATGTTCATTGTGAGGGAAGGGGATGGAAATATCTATGCTAATAGCCCATAATAAATATTTGTACTGATACCTTACACTTTAGTAAGTTTTAGAAAACAATTAGTCTAATGTTTGTATTGTGCTACAATCTGGTTCTGATAAGAGAAAAAACCACCAAATAACAGCATAATTTTATTAAAAACGAAATATGGATACCTTTCTTGAGAACAATGATTCACTTCGGACACAATAGCAAATTCTTCTGCTATTTGGTCTTTGGCTAACACATTGGCAATACCATCTTTGCAATGTGGTACAATACAAACATTCTATAACATGCAAACCTTGCATATCAAATTCAACAACACCAACACATTTGCACATCATAACTCAGACAACAACTTCTCATCATATATATATATATGTATATATATATACTGTATATATATTTTTAAATTACATCCATTAACCTAACTGCCAAGTCAGTTCATCTCCAGTTTACGTATAATACACACGCACACGCACACACACACACAAACTTCAATTTGTAACAATGGCTACATTAAAACTGTACAATGAATGGTACAGTAAATTACAAATATCTTCTAGATATGAAAATATGGAAAAACACACCAAGCAGCCAATAGCAGGTTCACTCATATAATATTGAAGTATAAAGGATAGAAATGAGACGTTACTTTTAGATAAGTACTGGCCCTTTACATTCTTGCAGTTAGCTGCACATCAGTAAAACTGATTTATTTCAAAGAAATTCTGTAAAAAGCCACATGCTATCTTTAAATTTCCTCTTTAAACTCTGCTAATTCCAAACTAAAACCTACCATCCCGAAATTAAAAGGCATTTCGACTTGTTCCTGTACTGCTACTGGTTGCTTCATAAATGCCCCAGACTGCATCCAAAACTATAGAGGTAATACAAGAGTCCCATTCTGGCACAATAACATTCTGCACAAAATCATCAAGGAATGCTACCGATTTATTTCTTTTTTACTTCCATACAGAATAAAGATTTAGAGTACATAAAATTAAAATAAAAGAAATGCAAGTGCCAGAAGGGAACTGGATAGGGTACCCTACTTGAGCAATTCCCTAGATCTTCCAGTTCTTGTCAACCTGGAAAATCTAAAAATGGATATTTTATGAATATATATATATATATATTACCCAATGGGTAGTTCAATTATCTGCAAAATGCAAATACTTTGCCAACACCAGTTTCAACATTTACTCCAAACATGATAAATGCCTGCACTTTTCCAAAGTAGACTTTCTAATACTTAGTGGACAAGTTTACCTAAAAGAAGACAATGCAATTAATGCTAAAAGCTTCTGTATAACATTCATTTTTACTTACCCTTTGGACATAACTCTGAAAAACCATAAACTTTCATTAAATATAATACATTATATTGGGCGGATATGGCCTCTCCAGAACACTTCAAGAGATTAAAACTGTAACTCTAACTTGTCTGACATTCCCAACTGAAAACCAATACTGCTTTTCAATCTCTTGCCCCCTAACCTTTAAGAACAAGAGCAGTTTGAATACTTGGAGCCTTTCCCAGTCACAAGACCTACTTGGCAAACATTTTTGTCAAAACTGCTTTATACACGGCCACCCTAATAACAACCCTTTCATTTAGTCTCCATAATTAATTTTATTTCACTCAACTAAATTTTATTCAAACTATTAATGAACTTTTATTATTGCAAGGCAAATAACACTGAGGGGGCAAAGGACTTAAATTGAGAATATTGATGATAACGGCAATAACACTGCTGGCTGGAGGTTACACTGAACTACTACACATCACAAGAACTTGGGGAGTAAAAACTGAGGCAAGACTTGAAACTACTTTTGAGCCAATTAACTACCATGCACCCAATTCCAGGTACTTAGTTGCAATCACATTTCGGTCACTGCAGGCAATGAATCGTGTTACCACACACTTCCATCATGCCTGCAATTGGAAAACTACACAAACTTCTCTCTTTCATTTTTTTTTTTTTCTTTTTACAAATTAACTCTTTTGTGTCCGATAAATTTATTAATTGCTGCTACGTCAAAATTAGCCTCTTGTAACTCCACACACAGTTCATTTTTGCCGGCATTATTTGGGTGGCACCAGATAAACTTGGAGATATTTTTACACCTGAACACATTTGTCACATTACACACGGAATGAACGGAGTCCTAAAAAGATTTCCAAAATTACTGGCAATGTCTAAAAAGAGAGAGAGAGAGAGAGAGAGAGAGAGAGAGAGAGAGAGAGAGAGAGAGAGAGAGAGAGAGAGAGAGACCATGTGCCACCCAAATATGGCATTCAAGCACAACATTCAGACTCAATAGAGAGAATAAGCATATAATGCAGCATGAGATTCTGCCAGTCACTATTGATGTGTCTCTGGTAACTCATCACTTTTTCACACCTAAATCTACACTTTATACACTCATGTTATATTATATACAAGTTTCTTAATCCACACTGGCCATCCACCTCTTCCTTGTCAGGACAGCAAATTGTCACTTCCACTGTTTGTATGCTGAGCTATTATATGTTTAGCATGTCTAAAATTCCCAACTAGTCAAGCACAAAGCACGGAATCCACAACCTTATGCAAGAAAAGAAAGTACTTGAAGAGCTGTGGCCAATGAGTTTAAAGTCCCTAATGTATTAACACAGACAAACAATGAAGGATAAAACAGAACTGTATTATGGATGTTTAACTACAATAACACCTGGTCTAGTCGCCTGCAACAAACTTTGTGAAGGTGAGGAATGGGATGACGTGGTTGTTGAAATACTACATACTGGAGTGCAGTCATCCTTTGAGGATGTGGTGGTTGTGGATGAGTGACTTGGAGACTGATGAGAGGGTCTGGTAGTAAGGCTTATAGTAGACTGCTGAGAGGTGTGCAAGTTTGAGTGGCTTGAACTCTGTTGGCTAGGACGATGAGTTGTTAATTCAAGTGGAACTTCCTGAGGCTCCCCTACCATATGCAGGGTGATGGGCTCATCTCCACCTGCTAGGGTAACATGGCTTCCTATTGTCACAGGAACTTGAGAACCACTCAGTGTAACTTGTTGTCCTGCATGATCTTCAATGGTGAGAGTTTCCTCAGTAATAATTTCCTCCTCAATGCGTGGATGCTGCTCTTCAGTTTGGAACATATGGTCACCTTCCAAATGACGAATAGCCTCACAAATAGTATCCAGAGACTTCTGGCAGGCTGCATTAGTAGAGTTCACAATATACACACTGAAAATAATAAAGTAAAAATGTTGAAATATTTTCTCACTTTAAGTAAAAAAACAAATTAACATGCTAAGTAATTAGCTCATTAAAACTTTTAACTTAGTTTCTTCAAAAAATTATGATGGGCAAGGACTACTCAAGCATGGTTAAGAAAGTTGGAAATAACAAATTACAACCCTACTCATACAGAATACCAAAAGTTAGGAACAGAAAAATACGAGTCTTTCCTCAGCAATGAGAGCAAAATGCGGTTCATACTATCTAATAGCATGGTTATGCTTAGAAATACTGTGCTGTATAACTGATATTAACACTTCGCAACATTCAGACTCTGTCATCAAATATGAAAAACTTAGTGCTAATGGCCAAGCCCAAATGATTTTATGGGGGGACAAGACCAAGGGCAACGTGATGATTCTCAAACATATCCACAAAATTAGAAGAAATTCAAATTTACAACTTACGTTCTATTTCTGTTATCATCGACATATTCAATTGTAGCTTCAGGAGATGGAACTCTTGGTGCTGGTTCAACCTCAACCTTTGCTCCAAACCTGCCAGACGCTGTTAAAGCCTCAAACACTGATGGCAAAGCATCTACACCACCCTGAAAATTAACTTAACAAATTAGTAGCCTTCCTAGTTTTTGCAAATTTAATTTCAATACAGGGTCTTAGTTCTGTGTGCTTATTTTAGCAGAATTACCTTTCAGGGCCTACTAGACCTTAAATAGTTTCAAAGATCTTGAAAAATATAAATGCTTAATTTAAGATTATTTTTTTAAATACCTCTCTATTATATAGCTTTTACTTCTGGGCCAGAAGTAATTTCACGGGCTGAAACAAAAAACAAGAACGCTCGATTTTCTATGAATATCCGTTTTCTATCCATCTACTTCCCCAAACACCCACCAGGGGACTGATAGGTACAAACACTCATAGCCGGTCAGCCTACTTCTGTTCATTTGGTCCACTTTGAATGTGGTGAGGTGGGGAAGGCAAACTGTATAATGGAGAGTTAAGTATTTAAACGATAAATCTTAAATTAAGTAGTGGGTCCTCGACTTACAGCGCCACCAACTTATGGCGATTTGATCTTATGGTGCTTTTTCAGTACTGTTAACAGTGTTTTACAATGACGTACTTTGATGTTGCATCAAGTTATAGTGCCATAAGTGACGTCGATGGCACTAACAGCAAGAATAGGCATCAAGTTAACGGTGCTTACGGCGCTGTAACTTGATGCACCATTAAGTTTTAGTGCCGTTAAAGATGAAAAATCGACTTACAGCACAACACTGGAACGGATCCTCTGCCATAAGTCAAGGACGCATTGTTTTTAATTTTTTAAATGAACCTTACCTCTCCATTATATAGATGTTTCCCATGTTTGAAAAAAGGTGGTGGGCAAAGTGGAAATCAGCCAACCTTTTAAAGGCTACTTAGTAACAAAATATTTAGTATAAAACAAATGTTTGCTTACCATAGAATTCAATCCATCGGCTATTACCGCCACATTAGGAGGATTGTTGCTTAGGTACGACATCTTCATCACAAAGATACCCAAGGTCTCTTTGGAGGGTGGCCCCGTCAGCAAAATGAGGGGCAGGGTTACTGTGCCAAAACCCTGCATAGCCATCAATGGAACACGAACAGTTATCTACAGTACATACAAAAAAGTACATTCCAATCCTCAACATTTAAGCCACAACTGGGTTTAAAAAGCAGTAAGCCAAAAATGGCTACCAATCGACTCAGGACATTATCTCCTGCACAAACCAGAGGAGTTAACACTGCAATATTTGTATTTAATCTCCATACCTTGAAGATAAACCATAGCAAATACAGGATTACCATGCCACTGGGTGACTTCAGTAAGTTATCTAAAGACAAGTTCTTTTCAAATTTTAAAGTTGTAGCCACTGTTCCCATGTCAAGTGGCTTACCTTAATTACCTTCCATTAAGGATAGAAATTAGCACAAGAGTCAACCAAAGACCTAATAAAAAGGACATTACATTCCTACTCATCGGAAGCTCTGTCTTCTGAATCCCTATACAGTATAAGCCAATCCCTATACAGTACACACAACCTTAACATCAGCTTCAATAATTTTAGTGCACTCCAAGCTAGGTAAAGGTACTGTTGTAGGTAAGGGCCTAGCCCAAAACCATACTTAGCCCAACTGACAAAGCTTGTAGCTCTCTCTAGCTGTAGCTAAGGCTACCATGAAGTTTCCATAGAAACCTCTTTACAAGGAGCCTGTTCCAAACAGTTCAAAGGGTGACAACAATTGAACTAAAGAACCACATACAAGTAAAGTACGTACCAGGGACGAAGGAAACTCCACCACCTTAACACCTCAAAACACATCTAGATGTCTTTGTCCTCAGAGATGCCAAATAACTGAAGCCAACATGGACCTTTAGCCTTAAAGGCTGGTGCCAAGAAGTTTTCTCATGCTTGAGAAAAAGCAAACACCTAACCAAGTTGTTTATAGAGGTACCAGTGTTGGAAAAACCCCTTAATGTGGGACCAAGACATACCCTGCCCACTGGTGTTGGCAGATCAAATAGTAGACTTTCTCTCAATCACTGACAATGGCATTCCTGCAAGATCCAACTTTGAGCTCACAGGAACCATGGACCACCAGTGAAAGGAAATGGAAACCCAGCCTTCCTTGGTCACCTGGGGTAATCAATACCAAGAGATAACTTACAAAGTTGCCTAATACACTGATGACTTCCTGAAGCACAGCAAAAGGAGGAAAGGCATTAGTCTAGATCTAACTATGGAAAAACTTGTTGTCCACTAGCCAAGCTAGAGGATCTTGCACTAGTGAACAATAAACTGGCAAACAAGACCACCTGGTCTCAAACAGTTGCCATTACTTATCTTGTCGGCTGAGTACATCAGCTAAAACTTTCATAATAAATAATTACTTCCAGTAAGGTAATAAACTTAGGATAATACTACATGTGCTAATTTGACCAAATAATGAAAAAAGGGCAGTGCACAAAATTATTAATATTGTCTCCAATAGGCTTAATCTATTTGAGTACACTGTAACTGTCCTTACATGGCATAAGCGTAACACTCATTACCTTTAAATAAGGTCAAGTGCCCATGTCAACAACCCTGAGAAAGGAATTTCCTCAAAATAGTTATTTTTTCTCTCAACCTAGGGTAAGAACAAAAGACTAGTATCTTCAATGCAAAAGCCAGCATCCTGCAAAACACTTGGAATTCTCTTACTCTTCACAGGTCCAATGGGCTACCAAGAAAAGGTTTAATTGCTTCCAAAGGCTTTTACTAAAGGCTCAAGCAGCTTTGCAGGCAAAAACTAGACACCATCAAGGCTCCTAAAAGAGAGTGATGGTGTACCAGATGTCTTGATTACGCCAAAACTAGAGGCCTCCTGGGGTCCAAGTTGTAAGCAGTGTCTAGTTGAGCATTACCCACAATGTAGGAAAGCAGAACTAAAATCTCTAACAGCTAGGACTGACAGCATTCAGACTAAATGGGAAACTAAAGAACTTAATGAAGTTGCCTTTAAAGGTACATGTTCAAGAAATACCTCTAGTCCACCTTCAGAAGAGAGAATCTAACCACTGCCTCTGAAAACATTAGTAAATGAACCTCCTGCAAACTTGAAGATATATTCTCAGTCCACACCAGACAAACCTCACTCAAGCAAGAGGTGGTTATGGTGTCAATGTGAACATCTGAATCATGTGGAAGTTTTAGAAGAACTTCCTGAAAGAAAGAGTTCTACAGAGATATACTACAGCGGCAATAGAATCCTAAATTAATCCTCCTACACCCAGCAAGGAACTAATAGGAACATCCTATAGTCCTTGGATCCTCTAAACTTTTATTAAGTACCTCTCCTCCTATTATAAAATAATAAGTACCTCTCTTCCTATCATAAAATAAAAAGATGTAAGGGTCCATAATCAACTAACACTATTGAAAGCGCCCACCAAACCAGTCTGATGACCTAGAAGTGGAAGGCGAAGACTGGTAATTGTCTGCAGAGTTTATTACAGTTCTTACAGAAACTGACAAAGCTGAAAATCCAGAGACAATTCTGTAGACAGAATCAGATTCCTTCTGGTTAGTTAGTCCCTTAGCACACTGTTCCAACCCAGAACAAACTAAGGAAATGACACAACCTTCCCTGCTTCTGCCCAAAGAAGAGATTCTGATATTCTGAATAAAAGGAATAAACATTAATATCAGTATCAGTTGCATAAATGATATTTAATTACAGTGAACCCCCCGTATTTGCGGGGGATGCGTCCCACACTCCCCCGCGAACAGGTCAAATCCGCGAATGCTTAAAACCCCTCTAAAAACACTTAGAACTGCCCATTTTGATAGCTTAACCAAGAAAAACCCTGTAAAAATGCTTATACCTGAGTATTTTAATAGTTTTATCACAAAAAGTGCATTTATTCATGAAAATTATATGAAAATACAGTAATTAGTGAATATTTCTCAGTGAAAAATACCGCGAATGGGCAAATTTTCCGTGAATGATGGCTAGTTATGTTCCAAAGAGAAACCTGCGAATGCGTGAGTCCGCGAACCATGAGAACGCAAATACGGGGGGTTTACTGTACATATATATAATGTGTACTGTATATACAGTATATATACCTAAACTAGGGAACAGGGGTTGTCTGAGAAAAGTGCTACGTGTGCCTGCTTGACATTCACATTACTTCAAGTTCCTCTGATTGCTAAAAATTCGGGATTGTTGTAACAAGACTCTGCATATCCTGGTTAAACTCCCGAATTTCTAAATCTTCTATAATTGCACCCCACACCTTCACCGAGGCATCTAAAGGACTGGAACCTTCCTCCCCTGACAGCTTAAACCAACATCAAATTTGATAGCAACCACCTGTTTACCCATGTTCAGGTAAAAGGAAAGAACCCAAGCCTGATTTGGCCAGGTCAAAAAACTTCCCCAGAATCATATGACCTTCAGAAGACCTCTGCTTCACTAAAAAAAACTCCTGTGAGATCTGAACACCTCTTACAGCGATCAAAGAGATAGACGCTGCAAAAAAATTAAGGTGAAACTCTTTTTCTGCAGGAAAAACCCAAACAGTGAGGATATCCTCAACTCTAAAATCAAAACCCTGCACCAGGACTAGTCCTTCCCCAGTGGTACCTCCAGACTTGGAAAGAGACCCCTAGATTAGGAAGCTGTTCTCTTCTCCAATATATGGAGGGTGAAAGGGGAAAAATCTTAGGAGAGGCTTCCTTTCCAAGAACTGCACTAAAGCCTTGAACATACTCAAGACAACCTAATGAAATACAGCTCAAAAAGGTTCTATTTCCACAAACTACTGTGGTAACCTCTCCTTACACAAAGCAATTAACCATTTCAAAAAAAGAAACTGTGACCACTTATTCAATGGTTCTATATCAGACATCTGATTCATCAATCAACAGAAGCACAAGCAACTTGCCCTCCTGCCAAATAAGCAGTGGGAGAACAGGGCTTAACTATAAAAAATATGCCAGAAAGACCATGAAAAAGACTACAAAGCTCAATGGCACAAGAGCAGAAGTTGATTGCACTGAATTAACCCCTGATAAGCTTTCACTGAGGGTTTAAAAACTCCTTTTAGTCAATGCTGATGAAACCACTTGCTCCAGCTCAAAAGGAAGACACTAACTTGTTAGAAATCTGTCGGCTCAACTAAAAGATCTAAATTCTCATCAGGAAAACCTCTTGTTAACAAGAAAGTTCCTGAACCAAAGGGGGGTAGAAAATGAAATGATAACCAACTGTTTACCAGTAGAATTTTACCCAAACGGATAAGGAGTCAAAATCCCCATAACGGAATGTTGAAACTCCTAATGACAACTATCTGCCTAATGAAAAGGAAGCCGAAACAAGAGTGCTTTGCCAAATTCTCTATAGTCGAGAGATGCACAAGTGATAGCCGCAGAGGAGACAGGCGTGCCAGTGTGAAGCATGTGGCACTGCTTCACAATGGGCAAAATCATGCTAGGTGCATGGACCAGTGCACCAAAACTGCTAAATGCACCATCACACTGCCGATAAACCCACGATAGACGGGAAAGCCGAACGCAGTCAAGGGTCACTAGAAACTGACAGGTACTTAACACTAGCCTTAAACTATGAAAGATCCTTGGCTACAGCAGATACAAGTGAACCTCCTAAAGGCAAATGGCAACTTTCACTGATGCTTATTACCCGGTGGAAGCAGCTAAAACTCACTAGATATTACCAGAAAGAATCGAAGAATCACTCCAACCAAGCCGATCTAATATGGTAAAATTAAAAGAGGGAAAAATGTCGGGTGACTCCTCTTATTCTTTCCCGAGCTATCCTATCAGAGAATGGATTCTGGTACCAGAACTGGTGCCACTAACACCGGACTTGGGCACTGCTAACATTGGACTTTGTGCCACTAACATCAGAACTGGCGCTGATGATACAGGAACTCGAGCTGCAGGTGACAGACCAAATGGGGGAAGGAGACAAAGGGCACAGATCTGTTCCACTTTCTGACATGACCAATTCCGTTACTCCAAGCCATGGGGGAGTAAGACAGGACGTGCCAAGGATGAGGCAAGATAAAAGCAGGGGCACTGACTCTTCCTCCGTCGCAGAGAAAAAACCAGTTTAACATCTCTCGGAAGGGTAGTGCAGAGAAGAAAATAATAATAATAATATCTTGCAAAACTTATGCCAAGTGAACATAAAAAAATTACTCCATCCTATCAAATCTATTCCCCCAATCGATGGGAAGCTTACTGGAGTAACAGATTGAAGGGAAGCAGCACAGCACCCAACCAGTTACTGAAAGGGGAAGCAAACAAAAAATATGCATCCCTTTAACACTAGTCTTACAAGACCTATCCTCTTTAGTTGTTTCTACAATCTAACAAGCCCTCTTCCCTTGAGATAAATTTCCGCAAGATTTAGTTAAACTGAGATTCACATTGGTTATCCAATTATAACCCTTCTCTCAGCAATACACATATTGTGAAGGTCACGCAAAACTTGAATACAGTAATGCCTATTATGGCAATCCTTACCTTACAGGTTCTTGCCGTACAAATATTAAAAATAAAATAAAAGAACACCCAAAAACAAACCAACAGAAAACCAAGTACACTTAACAATGTCAACCTCCAATTGCAACCAGCGACAGATGTAGACTGATCTACTAGGAGTGTTTGCACTTATTGGTCCCCTGAGAGAGAGAGAGGAAGACAATGGAGAGAAAAGAAAAAAAAAAAAAAAAAAAAAAAAAAAAAAATGGATATTCATAGAAAACCGAGTGGCCTCATTTTTGTTTCAATCTGTCGACAATCAACACGGGGAAGTTAAAACTATGTAATGGAAGTAAGAAATACACCATTCTACCAAGGTGGAGCCATTAATTGCAGAAAAAGACCAAGTACTTTCTGAAGAACTTCAGTGTGATTACCATTAATTTCTAATGTGATTACCATTAATTTCTGTTCTACACAAATAGAATTTACATGGCTGGAGTGCACTATATTGCAACTGCAAGAGGTAACGGTTTAGTCTATTAAGAGAAAAATTATTAACACTTTACAAGAATTTCCTTAAGAGCTAAACACATGACTGCTCTCTACTCTCTTCTATCTTGAGTATTTGCCTAAATTCCTATTAGTTCAAGTCTTCATCTACTGCTCTTCCTCTTCCTTTCACTGTGTGCCAAGCCATCTCCATCTTTTGCAGCCTCCAATTCCTTCATCTCCTGCTACTCCGTTATTTAATACCAATGGTTCTAGTATGAACCTTGGCATTTTTTTGCCATTTCTACTTCATACAGGCTACTACCACTCACTTTTACTATCCTCCTAATCCAATACATAGTTGACTTAACAATAATATTTTACCTACACTAGTATCAAATCATTCTGGGAATGCAGAAAACAGTGCATAGCACAAAACTGGTATAAAGTTTATGATGGTTTTCTTTATGTATATTGGTATGCAGACAGTGAATGTTTACTTTCAAAGGTAATTAATATAAAATAATAGGTAAAGAGAAAAATATTCATCATAAAACATTTTTAAATCGGTTCTTTTCTCTGTAGGAATAGACATTAATTCTTTATTCTTCTCTGTCCTACTCTTTCTGCTGTAAATCCTCCTGGGCCAAGTTTTAATCTATTTTAGTTTTTTTATGTTTCTGGGCCTTCCTGCAGGTCTTCATTCTGCCACTTTCTTACCTACTGTTTCTTATCCTTTCACATTACAAGTCAGAACCATGTCAATCTTTGAGATCTGTCTATTTTGCAACCTCTGAACCCACTACTTTGTAATATAATCTCCCCACTGTGCTCTGGCCATGAATCTTGAAGGACTTATTTGAAAATGATAAAATTTACAATTTGATTTTATTAAATTACTTCAAAATTTCTTCCCTTGATATGTTTCCAGAACCTGACGTTTGTTCTCGATTATATTTTCAACATTACATGGATATGTTTAACTGTTAGTGCTATCTACAGTCTGTACATGCATACTGGATCTTGTGGGATATTCATCAAATATCCATGAATTAAATGAATGACCAATTCTGAGGTGAGTCAAAATTACTTGTGTTGTGCCTTTTAATATGAATTTCATATCCCAAGATTAGGCTTGATGTTTTAATTTGTTACTATTGTGTTCATTATTCTATGTATTGTGCCATTAACTGATGTGTTTTATAATGTTATATAATCACTAACAGGAATAACTACATGTGATCTTTATTGGCTATTGTTTCTTTAAACGCCTACATAGGGCAGGAATCCAACAAATTTCTAGTTTCACCATGACTCCACTTGCAAAGTGGAAATTTAATATCTCCTATAAAATGTAAAAAAATATCCATTGCGCAAGCAACTCTATTCTCTAAAAATTACAAATTCTCTGGTGATATACCTGCAAGAACTTAATGGCTGATTCTATTGCACATAATGCTACCATGAAAACAGAAGCATTATTAGGATGAAAAACAACTTTTTTATGATAAAATAATATTTATATATACTTACCAAGTAATTACATTGCGTACAGTTTCACTTGCCGGCAGCTGAAAAATTTTGAAATTCATGGTAGCACTGGGTGACTAGTCCCCACCCACTTTTAAGGTAAGGGAGGAACAACTTCAACAGCGAGATTCAATTGTTTTTGCCCTTCTTTCTATACAAGGGGAGGAGGGATGGCTTGGTTCGTAATTTCTTGGTAAATACATATAAAACTATTTTATCATAAAAATGTCATCTTTATATATGTAACTACAAGTATTTACATTGCTGAATCCCAAATTGACAGAGGTGGGATATATGGATTAACTACCCCAAGACGTCATGGATGATAACGAGTTGGAGAACAGCAATATTAGCATTGGTACAATGCTTGTCATTCCTTACCTGGTAAGAGAGCTGCTACAGGTAGATATTGCCTCTGGTTGGCGCTCATCTTAACCATGTAGGGTATGGCGAGTTGACCAGACGCACCTCTACATCAGTGGGTACTTTGCGGTAAGGGATGAACCATGGGACTAACAAAGTATATAAGAAGCCAATTGGCCCTGCCCTGGGCACATACTGACAAACCAAAAGACCAGAATCAATTAACATGAACATCACCTACACCACAAAATATAAAAACACCACCCACCCATTAAAACTAAGACTGGGTCTCCAGGTACACAGTACCCCCAGGTTCCCATTACGACCCAGCACCTAAGTTCAAGGTGAAGAGAAAAGGAAGGAAGAAAAACTTCCTATGCTTCCTCCCCCAACACCATGACAGCCACGGATAATGGCCCTACAGTACTACAATTTTCAAAAGCAGTTTCCACATCATGAAGATACTGGGTCGCGAAGATAGACTTACACCTCCAGTAAGTTGCTTGAAGAATTGATGATAAAGACAGGTTGTGCTTGAAGGTTACAGACGTGGAGACAGCTCTGACCTCATAAACTTTGGCTTTGACAGATGTTAAAGCCTCTTCTCCAACCTGAGAATGGGCCTCAGAGATTAGATCCTTCAAGAAGAAAGACAAGCAGTTCTTTGATAGGGCACGAGACTGATTCCTAATTGAGTACCACAAATTACTTGTAGGACCTCGAATTTCCTCTGTTCTGTGCAAATTGTACCTCAGTGCTCTCACTGTGCACAGAAGTCTCTCCTCCTCACCTGGGCCTAATATTTCCATCAGGCTTTTAATAGCGAAGGAACAAGGCCAGGGCTTGGTTGGGTCTTCATTCTTTGCTAAAAAGCCCAGAGTGAAAGAACATATGGCATCACCTTCAGAAAATCCCACTCTCTTGTCATGAGCATGCACTTCACTGACCCTTTTGGCAGTTGGTAAAGCCACAAGAAAGAGGGTCTTCCTGATAAGATCTCATAACGAGGCAGAACGAAGAGCCACTTCAAAACTACATCCAGATTCCAAGAGATGGCTTCTTGCCCCTTGGATTTGGAGGTATTGAAGGATTTTATGAGATTGGACAGGTCCTGATTAGCAGAGAGATCCATACCTTTGTGCCGAAAACACTGAACTCTGCATAGCCCTGTATCCTATGATCGTGGAGGAGGGCAGGCCCCTAGATGTCCTCAAGTACAGGAGAAAATTGGCAATGTCTGCTACAGATGTCTTAGAAGATGAGATGTCACGTCTTCTGCACCAGGCTCTGAAGATTGTCCACTTGGCTTGATAGACTTCGTGGGAAGAGGAGTACCTACATTTGGCAATAGCTTCTGAAGTTGCTCTTGAAAACCCCTTCTATCTGGGGTGTTTCCCAACAGTCTGAACCCTGTCAGGGCCTGAATGGAAAATCCTTGGTGGAACCGCCTGAAGTGAGATTGTCTGAGCAGACTTGGTCTCTGTGGTAACAACAACCTTGGGAAGTCTGTCAGTAGCTTGAGGAGATCTGGGAACCATTCCTGTCGTGGCCAGAACGGGGACACTAGAGTCATCGCAAGGTTCGTGTGGTTGCGGAACTTGTTGAGAACTTCTCATATCATGCAGAATGGTGGGAAGACACAGAGATCCTTGCTCGACCAGTCTTGTAGCATGGTGTCTGTTGCCCATGCTAATGGTCTGGTATTAGAGAGCAAAAGACTGGTAGATGATGATTCTTGGACGTCGCAAACAGATCTATAAGAGGTCTCACGCACAGCTTCCACAGATCCTCACAAACCTGAGGATGAAGAGTCCACTCTGTGGGGAGCACCTGACTCCGACGACTCAACCCATCCACAAGGACATTGGGCTTGCCCTGGATGAACCGCATCACCAACTTGGTCCGGTTGTGGTCTGTCCATAAAAGGATAGTTCTCGCTGCTTCGCGAAGGGAGAGCTAATGAGTCCCCCCTTGCTTCTTTATATATGTCAGGGCTGTAGTATTGTCCGAGTGCACGGTCACTACTTAACTGCGGACTACTGAAGCAAAATGCTGAAGGCCCAGCCAAATTGCCGTCACCTTGAGGTTGATATGCCAGTGAATCTGCTCCTGAAACCATGTTCCTGGCACTTCTTGGGTGCCTATAAGAGCTTCCCAACCCAGATCCGACATGTCTGCATAGAAGTCTAGGTTGGAGTTCACAGGAAGGGACTTCCCTTCTGATAACCTGCCTTCTAACTTCCACTACCGAGATCCTCCTTGATTCCTTGAGATATTGGGAAGAAGAATGTGTCTGGATGAGCTTTCCTGTCCCAGCTGGCCCACAGATAAAACTGGAGTTCTCATATGGGGCCTTCCTAGGGAAACAAACTGCTCCAGGGAGGCTAAGGTACTGAGAAGACTCATTCATTGGTTCGCTGAACAGATTTGGCGGGCGAGGAACTCGTCGACTTTCTTCAGGCATGAGTGAAGTCTTTTGGGTGATGGAAAAAACCTGAAAACTCTGAGAGCTTATCTTCTTCTTCGTTTTAACATGCTTTTTTTCCATTTTTATATGGGGTAAGCACGATGCCTTCTTTTGTAGGACTTTGATTTGGCGGTGGGGTAGGCCGTAGCCTCGATCAGCTGCCCTGCCTGACATCGCTTAGACCCCGGTAACACATCCCCAAATAGAGAATTGTCTGTGATGGAACCAGCTGGGACTTCTGTAGGTTGATTTGCAGACCCAACTCTTGTGATAAACGAAGGTTCTTCCAAAGGTCCTCCATGCACCTCTACTTTGATGGTGATTGAAGGAGCCAATTGTCTAAGAAGAGGGAGATGTTTGTTTATCCCCGTCAGATGAAGCCACTTGGAGAGCGGAGCAAGGACTCAGGTGAACACTTGCGGAGTGGTCGAAAGGCCAAAGCGTAAGGCCTGAAACTGGTACACTCTGTTGCGAAAAACAAAACATATTTCCTGGATTCCGAATGTACAGGAATGTGGAAATAGGCATCTTGCATGTCTATAGTTGTCATCCAGTTGCCCCAGTGAATGGATGACATGACAGAGTGACTTGTTTCCCTCTTGAACTTTGTCTTTTCACAAAAAAATTCAAGGCGCTCATGTCCAGTACTGGCCTCCGCCCCCTGATGCCTTGGGGACTACGAAGACATGGTTGTGAACACTGTCCGACTGGATTTCATTCCTTCGACTTCCTCGATGGCTGTCTTCTCGAGGAGGGCGGAAACTTCACTGGCGAGGGCCGAATACTTCTCAGATCCTACCAAGTGGGCGGTCAACGTCATGGGCGTGTTGACTGATGGGGCTTCTCCCTGAGTAGGATGGAGTAGCCCTGTTTCAGCACTGACACAAGCCACTCCTCCACTCCTTGTGCTCCACCTCTCCTAGTAATGGAGGAGCCAGGCTCTTACTGGTGTATGGAGGAAAGGATCCTCACTTCTGAGCAGCAGGCTTGGAAGAGGGCTTCTTAAAATGTTGGGATGAGAAGTGCAGGTTACTCCTAGGCCTAGACTGGGTTCTGGTTCTGCCACCTTGAAAGGGCAGAGGCTGAAGTGGAGAATGGGTCCTGCCACTCGTCGATGAAGACTCCCTGGGACATCTAGATGAGCAAGCTAAAAGGTCCTGTGTACTTTTCTTAAGTTCCGAAGAAATGTCGCCGACAGTAGACTAAGGGGAGAGGTGCTGGCGATCGAGAGGAGAATACAATAGGACAGACTTCTGAGAAGCTGTGACATTCTTTGTAGCGAATGTGCACCAGAGCTCCCTCTTCTTCAGTACTCCCATCGCATACAGAGAGGCTAACTCTTGAGAGCCATCTCTGGTGCCCCTACCTGTGCACAACAGGATATTCAGCAAATCTGATGCGACTTCCTCAGGAAGCGAAGAGCAATTCTTAATCTTGCAGGCTAAGGACCCCACCGACCAGTCTAAAAAGCTTAAAACTTCTTAAATCCTAAACAAGTTCTTCAAAAGGTGGTCGAGTTCTGTAGGGGAGAATATCACCTTAGCGACGGCGAAGGCTGACCTCCTAGACGAGTCAATAAGTCCTGAGAAGTTCCCCTGGGAGGAGGCAGCCACTCCCAGTGAGGAGCTTCTCTGATCTCGTATGAAGAATACCTCCAGCACACATGACAAGAGGGAGGATAGCTGAAGGAAGACTTCCCCTGCTCTCTCTTCTCCAAGAGCCAGCTGTCCAGACCACTGAAAGCCTTCCTATTGGAAGATGAAAGCATGATCTTCGGTAACCTGGAGGAGTTAGAAAGCTTGTCACTGATGAAAAACGTTGAAGCCGGGGAGGCCAGGGCTGCAGGCGATGTGAATCCTGGAAAGTTCTGCAGCAAGTTATGTCAATAAAGCTGCATAAGATGTCAGAGGGGAGCCCTGATCCACTTCACCAACTTTGTCTTCATTCTCCGACGAAACGGGATAGAAGCAAATCTTGAGGGGCCTGGGCCCAAAAAAAAAAGGAGGTTCTCTCTTAAGCAAAATTAAGAAGTCCGCCAGCTGACACTGAATGGGAGCTGGGAATGGGTCCGTCATATCTGCAGAAGGCGTTGGGATAGCTGTCGTCAGGCGTTTGGCACCAGGCGCGTTGAGGAAAGTACCAAGCATTCCAAAGGCCGCAAAGTCCGTCCGTGAGCTGAAGTTTTGGGTGCTGAAGGGCGCTTGAGTACTGAAGTGTGCTCAGGTGTAACTGGAGGAAGAGGTGCTAATGGGTGCTTGGACGCTTGTAGGATGACAAGGAGCGTCTCAAGGCAGACAAACGCTTGGGCTCACGCACAGGATACACTGGAGAAAAGCATTCTGGGGAATCCCAGAAACTACAAGAAGACTACTGCAGGGGCTCCCTAAATTTCTTGTAAGGCACTAGAGGGGACTGGACCGTGTCTGCTGCAAGCCTTTTCAGTGGCCGCGATTCATCACTAAAGTGCCACTCTTCTTGGGGTTAGGAGCCTCGGAACTCGAGGACAACCTACTCACTTGCGCTCAGATGCCTTTCCAACAGCTATCCTTTGCTGCGACCTGGGAAGTTGCAATAGATCCGAATGAGGTGACGACTGCCTGTGGGAAGACCCCAATGATCTCCCTTGGGCCTCCGGTATGACTGCTCCCAGGTGTAGGGAGGTACGCCAGTGACCCCTTCCTAGGAATGTCAGTGGGAAGAGCAGCTGCCACTGACACTCCACTAACACTAGCACTTTTTTCCATTTTGTCCATAAGGACATGCACTGAAGCACCCAACTGGGTCACAGTATCCACAATTGAACCCATTTTGACATCAAAATTAGGTACAAGTTTCAACTCAAGGCTGGCAAAGGGGTCAGGTTCGGAAGGAAGAGAGCTGGGTAAAGGAATAGGTTGAAGTTGGAGAATTGGAAACAGGTGACACAGTGGGAGCAGGCAAAGGTAAAGCAGGAATATTATCATCAGCAGAACTAAAGTCTTGCTATCTACTGTCTGTTTTTTGGCTCGAGAGACTGCCTTATGTTTTCTGTCTCTGTCTAATTTCGCTAAACGAGACCCCAAAACCTTCCATTTTCTAGCATCCCACTCTGAACATTCGTCACAGGTTTGATCAACTGAACACTCATCCCCTACATTCTACACACATAAGAGTGAGTCATATTTCTCTTTAGTAAGCCTAGTATTGAAGCCTTTGCTGCAGTAGCATAGGATAGTAGCATTAGAGTCAGACATACTAAGTCTAAGAAGTCAACAATTGAGTTATAATGTAAGTCAAATTGAAGAAAAAGTGTCATAACTAAAAATTAACGGTCTCGCTAAAAGAACCTAACATAAATGCAAAAGCCGTAGGCTACCAGTACTTCACCCAAAGAAGAATCTCAAAAGGAAAAGCGACAAAAGCCAAAATTTAAGCTGACTGCTCACAACTGAACCACTGTGAAGCCCGCAGCAAAACAATTGAATCTCGCTGTTGAAGCCATTCCTCCCTTACCCCGAAAGTGGGGGGACTAGTCACCTACGCCAACACTAGCGCTACCATGAATTTCAAAATTTTTAAGCTGCCGGCAAGTGAAACTGTAAGAAATGTAATTGCTTGGTAAACTACATATATAAAACTGTTGTGTTCTACTGGGCGACTTGGCTGCAAATCCCAAGCCTCACAAGATTTGGACCCATCAATGAATACTGCATAGTGTGAACCTTGAAGTCTTATATGCTATAATGCATGTTATGATGTTCTGGGATATATGTGCATGCTTTTGATAAACATCACAACTGTGTTCCAATTCATATCTTACACATAGTCCAAGTTCTATTATTGGAAGAAACCTTTTATTTACTGAATAAGTCTCTTGGTTCTAATTGCAAAAGATTTTTGGAGGTGAATAACAGGCTTGTATTTTTACTAAACTACGCATTATCACTAGGTCACACAGAGTTAAGTGGACAGAAGAGTTTGGGGAAGATTTAAAGGCTCCATAGCATATTCTGAGTCACTCATTATGAACTGAATCCAGACTTCCAAACTGTATCTCAGGATGAACTGTGTAAGTGACATCCATATCCCAAGAACAGACATGGACACTGTACAACAATGTCAATGTGTATAAGATCATTTCTTTATATTTTCGCTTTTGGTTTTTATATAGTTTATTGGGCTTTTAATGTGCAAGTCAAATTTTACGCCTGTGAATTTTGCTGTCTGGCATGTGGGTATGTGGTGATCTCCGATCTTTAAGTCAACTTCTACATTTTTTTCCCATATTACATTGTTATATGATGTAACTGTAACTGCTGTGGTCTTTCCTATGGACAATTGGAAAGCTGTCTGCTTTTACAGTAGCTATAATGATGATACATTTGGTATGTCTCGTATTTGTCCATGTCAATACTGGTTTTGACTCCAATTTAAAGTGTACAAAGAACACTTCCCTGTGGAACTCCATTTTTTAAGCAGGAAAGTCTTTTTGTATAAATATTATCAATTCATACTTGAAAGGTATGGTCTGTCAGGAAGTTTTCAATGAAAATTGGTAAGTGCCTAACTTTAGAACTTTTTATAATGTTTTCAATAATAAGTATCTCCAAAGGCTCTTTGTATATCAAAGAAAGTAGCTATATTAATTGTTTGTGTTTAAATCCTCTATGGATGTGTATCTATAGCAGAACTATGCTCTGTGATTCAAACTGGGTAGGTGTCACTCTCTTATTTGTATTTATGTGATGAGTCAGTTGTGCATTACCATTTTCATGAACAATTCACATAAGCAACTCATCTGGGAAACTGGTTGGAAACTGGTACTTTTCCTAATCTGGATATGGAAATAATTAAGACGTTACACTATTCTTCAGGGAACAAATGATTAAATAGTAAAATGTATGATCTGGTTCATGGTGCTAGGTGTCTGATCACTCCTCAAATGTTTTACTTTCCAGGAGCAGATCTATATCAAATTGATAGGATATAATCTAATGCTTCCATACTCAGCTCTCTCTCTCTCTCTATCTATACTCTGCAATTTCCAATGTTAGTGGGTTTGATTTAAATATAATTTTTATTTTATGAACATGGCCTTCTAGGTTCTTGCTGCTTGTTTGCAAATTTTTTCCTGGTGTTGTTTACTTTTCAGGGCCAAAAATCTTCTGTCCATTCTTTAACACAGCATATCTTTGTGATTTGACAATGTTCCATTTATTTCCCTTAATTTTTGGCATACTTTTTATATGGGAGTATTGTCTCCATGATGTTATTCCTCCTTGTATTACTTCTTTTGTGACTAGCCAGGGTTTGCTGTATATTGATTTTAATGTTGAAAGTGATATAATTTTTGTTAGTTTCCTTCTTGCAAAGGTTGGAATTTATCAATTCTGTTGAACTTTTTGTCTAATCTTCCAACCACAGTAAATGTTTTAGTTTTATCAATTCTGAAACAGTAACAAACCATCAAGGCACTTTTTGTTTGTTTAGAATTAGGTATGGCTTCATCTGCAGCATTTTTTTTTATAAATTTTGTAATAAAATGATTACTTCCATTGTGTTTTCTTAAGATATTCAAATGGAGGGATTTGCCCTATGTGCAACTGGTATATTTCCCAGTCAGCTTTATGAATATGGTACTAAGGAGTATGTTTAGTGGGATTGTTTTGTATATAAAGAGGATGTTGAATGAGATTGTTTTGTAAAAGTTAAATCAAAATGGAAAAATGAATGCTAGCATATAAGTAGTTAAGTGTTTCATTTGAATCTATCTATGTACCATGTTGGATGAGCAAAGTATGATGTCCGCTGATGGAAAAGTCCCACATGCTTTTGAGATACCTTTGTATGTTTTGTTGTCACTGAGACAGCATTGATTATTTGAATTCATAATCTGTTCTGCACTTCCTCAATGATCCAGTGATATACAATTGCAATACCAAGCTGGATTATGGGCATTAAAATTGAAAACAATTAAAAGAGGCCACTGGAAATTGTTTATCCATACTCATAAACTTCTTAAATTACAGATTTTGACTGATTATTCAGGATGCAGATGGTATGGGTACTGTTTTTTAAGTATAGGCCTTATGTACCAATCACAAGTCTTTCCTCCTTGCTAATTTAAAAATTTTTATTTCCCAGTATTCTAACCCTCATTTCATCCATGTTGTACCAATACCAAGTCCTATATATCTTGCCGACTTCTCAACTCTAGCTTTGCAATTTACCATGTCCCAATGATAAAAGAAACATTTTTATTTTAAAACATACCCATCTTTCACAATGTGGTCCTTCACTTCCCTCTTCTACATTTGCTCTTAACAAATTTTTCTCTACTCATATTGTGACAACACCCAACACATTCAATATACAATACTGAGTTAACCTCACACTTTTCCCAAAAACAACCACATGGACATTCTTCCTTACTGTACTGTACTTTTGTTTTCTTTCAAGTCTCCATTAGCTTGATTTACTTGAAAATGATTTTTCATCTTCACCTTTCCATTCTGTACTTCTGCCCTTTAATTATTATACATCCTCCTCCTCCTCAATGTTGCTCTTCATCTGCATATAACAGCTCCCAAGGACTTTCTTTTATATTTTCCTCCTTCACTGGGGTAACCAGCAAAAAGGCTCGGCACTAATCCTTGACGGACACCAGTAATTATCTCAAATTCTGATACATCTGCCAATGTTTTTACTTAAGATCTAGTGTTGTGATACAGCTCTAGTTTTTCTGGTGCCCTATGCATTCTTAATGATCATCTAACTGTCGATTTCCTTTCTAGATCCACACAAAATATAATTTCTTACTTTCATCTGTTACTAATTTTTTATAGACTGCTTATACTGCTGATCTCTGGACTTAAGCGAAACTGTTAATTACTGATTTCAGTTTGTCTGTCTTACCTTCTGCACCTTATTAATATTTTTGTACCAAAGATTTTTGAAAATGTTGCCTCAATCATTCCATTATCTCAATTTTTAACTTCAATTCCTCCACTTTTGACTTTTGTTTGTTCTCCACAACCTAGTTACCATGAATATTTTTTCTTTTCCCTCTGGTGTGCTGAGACTTATTCCATACCTCCCAACTCTTTTTCTCTACCCTTGAAAACATCATTTTAGCTTCCTTCCTAATTCTCAGTAGACATCTCTATTCCATGCCTGTCCAACACCATTACTTCAAGGCTATCATTCTCTTCAACTGCCCTTTTGATATCTTGAATACACAACCATGTTCCTCTTTCTCCAAAAGCCTTTCCTGATGTTACACCGATACTACTACTGCCCTTACTTCAGCAGTTTCCACAAACCTTTTATGGCTAACACACTTGCTGCATCTTCATAGAATCTTCATTTTCAATTCCTATGATTTTATTCTTTAGACTTGCTTTATTTCCGCCTATCTTACCCTCACTATCAAATCAATGCAGTAATATACACAGTGTTAGCCATGCCTCACCTAGTACAAATGTGCAATTCTTTTTTGTCACCTTTAATTTCCATCATAAAGTCAACATATTTTAGTTTCTACATTCTTTCTTATTCATAACCTCTCTTTGGACTTGATAGCTAATCTCTGCCTTTGGCAAACTTCCAGGAGTACTTCTCCTCTCCTAATTTTTTCTCTAAAGCTAATTCTGTATTTTGTATTTCAGTATACACTGTGACAGTACTGCATGGAAACTTGCTATGAAGGTTGGTTCCACGTGTACAGTATACATTACAAATAATTACAATACTGTGTAGCACAATTATGGAGCCTTTGTTTCAGGACATACCTTAGCTGATGGAACAACAGTTACAATAGTGGTTGCCGGAGGTGCAGACACGATGGTTCCCTGAATTGGATTGTGTTGTGTGTGGGTGACTGTTTGTCGACTTAATACTGCTGTGGCTGGTTGACGTGGAGCTGGTTGAGTGATAGCTGTAGCGGTTGCAATTGCAGCTGCAGGAGTTGTAATGGTAGCTGTAGTCACAGGGCTTTGCTGTGGATTTTAAATAATATTTGGTGACCAGAACACAGGCTGAAAATGCTTTGTAAATAATTTTGGATAAAAATAACATTACAATCTTAAGAGCAGAAATCCATACTCTCTACAATATTAAAAGGTGCATAATTCTTAATCATCTGTGCTACCCATAACTTGCATTATAAATTCACAAGATTCAGCAGTACACAAACATTATTTCTATATTATTTAAGGTATGTAATCTGCGACACACTTCAGATAAAATATTTGCAGGAAACGTGAAAGCAATAAGTCTTCTCATGGCCATCAAAATTGCAAAGTATGAAAATTACCTAAAGCAAAAGCTTAAAAATAAAAGCTATTACTACAGATAGAAATATAAGACAAGTGCACTAGGGTTTATTAATCAAAATTATATCAAGTAAATTCCCAGTGTATTGTTGGAAAGAAATACTACGGCAAAACTTGAAGTGAAATCATCTCTGGGCAGAAATTTAACTGAAATCATCTCTGAACAGAACTTTAACTGAAATCATCTCTGAACAGAACTTTAACTGAAATCATCTCTGAACAGAACTTTAACAGAAAGCATCTGGGCAGAACTAAAAACTGAAATCATCTTTGGATAGCAGTGGAAAAAAAAAAAAAAAAAAAAAAAAAAAAAAAAAAAAAAAAAAAAATGCTTTAACCAATATCCACCATTTTCTCTAAGTATAAAGACAAGTTTAGATACAGTACACATCCCTCATTAACATGGACACAGAAAATTATTGATGAGGAAAAACTAGTTCTAAATCATTAGCAGTACTCACTAATGACAACGGTGCATGGTGACGGGGAGGTGACTGGCGAGGGCTTTCCATTTTAATTTCTGCTTCTGTTTTCACCACTTGCACAGGTGCCTGTCGTAAAGTGCTTACTTCTACTGCTGTTGGTGGAGGTGGGATTGTAACGTTTGTCTCTGTTGCCACAGGTCCAGGTGAAGTTTCCACTTTCACCTCGCGTATTTCTGATTTCTGTACAAATTAATAGTACTGTATATACTCGTGTATCATGTGACTTTTGAAGACGAGATATAAAATTAGCATATGTAATACTCACATATTAGTATCGTATTATAAAATATGAATACATGATATATAATTAGCCCATCCCTTAAGGGTTAATGTCATTTGTAACATAAATATGGTAATTATTTACTGTCATATCATGGTAAAAAAAAAAAAAAAAAAAAAATTATTATCCTGCTGTTATTTTTCAATTTGGCTGTTCATAGCAAAACAGCTGTTTATTGTTTAGTTGTTTATAGCTGTAAACATTTACGCAACGAGTATGGAGATACTAACGATACTTTTATCATTCTCTTTTACTATTTTAACTTATTTAACTAGAAGATGAGAAAAAGAGGTTAGTCTATTGTAATTTGGTCTCTCAAAAAAGGACCTCACATATGTACACATGAAATATATAAAATAATTTTTTATGGGTGAAAAATTGGGGGTTGCACTTTACCCAAGACTGCACATTACACAAGTATATATGGTATATATTACTGAATTAACACCAAATACAAGATGCAGCATGAGTAAGCCTAATACAAATTACCAGAATAATCTTTTATTTCATATAGAATCCTCACAGTAAAGCAAAACCAATTTCTTTACTAAAAAGCCAACAAAGATTTTCCTGTTTAACTTATCAGTCTCAAAAATATAAAAGATGGCTGTAATACAGAACTGCAGTGTCATAGCACAAATAGCAGACAGATGTGTGACAATATGTTTGCAGGAACAATGAAGGGATGGAGGAGGATGTAATGGGAATGGAAGTCCTGAGAGAGACTGCAAACATAAATGGGGTTAATTTACTGTTTTAGAGCTGCAAATACAGACAGGAAACCAAACTGTAGATCACATTTCCATTTCTAGTGATGGGAAAAGAAAGCTGGTAAATGTTGGGAGCTACAGAAGAACCAATGTTGAAGGGAATCACTACCTGATCGTTGATAACTTGAAGCTGAAACTAAAAACACCCTACAAAAACAGCTGACAGACTGTTTAGATTTAATACAATACACCTGGAAGAGCTCAATAAAGACCAGTTAACATTAGGAATGTATATCAGTCTGGTGGAAAAGAAACATGGAGATGCAGGGTAAGATGATATAAACCAGGGGTGGGATACAATAAAGAAGAGACTACAGCAAAAGATGCAGCCAATTTTCAGGTGATGAAGAAAATAGGGTAAAACATAATAAGTACTCACACCTAGTTAGAAAATCTAAACCCAAGTTAAGAAGTGATACAAGAGAATATTTGGACAAGCAGTCTAATGGTGCGGTGTTAATAAAATACCCAAGGGTGAAAGGAACAGGAGAAAAATACCTATCATCAACAAGACAACTCCAGTGGAACATTTTTGGTCATTACTAAGAGATCTGTGGCAGATAATCTGATATACCAGATGCTGAAGACCTGAATGTAATTAGAAAAAACATCTGGTTTTAAACTGGAATCAATAATGAAACTTTGGAAGTGAAAAATAACTGGCTATGATGGAATCAATGTGTAGAGATGATTTTGGCTGAAAATGAAATGACACCCTGTTTTGCAGAATAAGGAATAGAGAAACAAATCCTGATGACCAGGAATTGTAAGTCATTGAGGTAGGTACCAAAGAAAGCTGATTTAACTGTTAAAAAAAAAAAAAAAACGCATCGCATATGTCGGTTGTAACGCAAATATCCATCATGTTTCTTCTCGATAGGCTAGAAAAAACAATTTATTTAAAGCTTAAGAGATGAAAAAGCTTCATTTAGAAAAGGCAGGAGTTGCACAGCATCTATTTAAGTCATATTATGAAGCAAGGTATGAATTTAAAAACCATCTTTTAGTTGCTTTTTGTTGATTACCACAGTGTTATGTTTTCTGTTATTACACTTTTGCAGCTTGCCCACCTTCTGAGTTTCATGATGAAAAAATGTGACTGGAGATGAAGATAAGGTTTACATTGGAATAATGATAGACAAGATACTCATAATTTGGAGATGAAGCTGTTGTAATCTGCAAAACATTGAGACTTACAAAGCTTAATGTTTAACATAATGCTGACAGAGGATGAATAGAAGGATAAATGATCCTTCAAATATTTAGGAACAATAATATGTATCGCAGATTCTCTTATGCAGGGATTTAATGGAAGAGTAAAGAAGCAAATCAAACGATGGGCAGGCTGAATAACACTGGGAATCAAACTGATTACAACTGCATAAAAATTCTCTATCAAGATGATTTTGTCTATTTGGGAAAATAGTACAGTAATGCTTTTTAAAAAGATCATATGGCATGAAAGTTAGAAATACCATAAGAAAATTACAGATGGAAACTTGACTTATCCATTGCACAACCTCTGTTGGACATTGCTCCTCTATACACCAAAAAAGGTTGGAGGACCCAGACCTACTTGGATGAGAACTATGAGACATACAGTTGAAGATGAGAGGAGAATTGTTTAACCCTTAAACGCCGACTGGACGTATTTTACGTCGACAAAAATTATCTGTCGGGTGTCAAGTGGACGTAAAATACGTCGACTACAAAAAGTTTTTTTAAATATTCACGGTAAAATAATTATAGGCCTCGTTTGCGAAAAATTTTAAATCACGCGCCTTGAGGGACGCTGGGAGTTTACGGATCACGCTGTTGTTTTGTTTACAAGCGTGACCCAGCTGTGCATGCACGAATTTCTTTCTTATCCCAAAAGAAAGTATCAGCTAACTCTGCTGAAAATCTCAGAAATTCTTTAGTCACTTTGTCGTAATTTTTGCACCATTTTCTATTAACCATTACATAAACTTTTATATATGAAAATGTGTGCAATTCCATGTAGAATACAACAAAAAATAAAGCATGGTTGTAGCTTTTATCAATTTTGACATATTTTCATATAAATCAAGATAAGTGCCAAAATTTCAACCTTCAGTCAACTTTGACTCGACCAAAATGGTCGAAAAATGCAATTGTAAGCTAAACCTCTTACATTCTAGTAACATTCAATCATTTACCTTCATTTTGCAATAAACGAGACGTCTCTAGCACAATATTTCGATTTATCGTGAATTTTTGAAAAAAACTTTTTCCTTACCTCCGCACGCGCTAACTTGGCTGAAAATCTTAGAATTTCTTTAGTCACTTTGTCGTAATTTTCGCACCGTTTTCTATTAGGCGTTACATAAAGTGTTATACATGAAAATGTGTGCAATTCCATGTAGAATACAACAAAAAATAACTCACGGTTGTAGCTTTTATCAGTTTTGAAATATTTTCATATAAATCCCGATAAATAGAAAAAATTCGACCTTCGGTCAACTTTAACTCGACCAAAATGGTTGAAAACTGCAATTGTAAGCTAAAACACTTAAAGTCTAGTAATATTCAATCAATTACCTTCATTTTGTAACAAACGGGAAGTCTCTAGCACAATATTTCGATTTATGGTGAATTTTTGAAAAAACTTTTTTTTTTTTTTTTTCAAGTCTGCGCATTAGGAATTCATGCATCATTTTGCAAAAATATTTTCTCTGTGTTGCTTTGATCGTTTTACAATTTGTTATATAACAAAATCATTGCAATTTAGTGTATACAAAAAAAAAAAAAAAAAAAAAAAAAAAAAAAAAAAAAAAAAAAACTCATTAGCTTTAACCGTTTTGCTCACAGCACGATTTGTATACAATTATATATGAAAAATTTTTTTTTTGTGCTGTCATATATTCCAATATTTATATATGATAATGATATTTTTTTTCATTTCTGATGGTTGCATACTAAACTTCAGGCAGTGAGAAAAAAGGAGCCAAAAATGAACTCTTAATCTTAAAAACTAAGCGTGCTGTGATTTTTTGAAAAACTTTTTTTCCGCTTCGGCGCAAACTCCCGAACCCTGCCGGCATATGGCAGACACTTTTGTAAATAGAGGCTCGGCATTTAAGGGTTAAACACAGGAAAAACGTGAGGCAAGGACCAATAAAGACAATGACATTCTTCCAACGATGACGTTCAAAAACCCTCAAGAGCTATAAGAATTACCTAGTAAGTGTTGTACTACTTAATGTAATTGCTTGCTCGACAGAAATACTTATCAAGATACAATATGTAATACTGACCTGTTGTGACAAATCCTTTATGCGCTCTGGAAAAGTTTGTGCATCTTGAGATCGGATGTGCTCTTCAAGAGACATGCGATGACGTCGTTCACGATCCAACTGCACTCTCAGATCAATCATCTCACGACGTAGCTCTTCTGTAGCGGGCCCATTATCCACTTGAGTGCTAACGACAGTATCACCAACAGTGGTAACGCCATCGTCACAAGCACTATCCACGGCTGCTGGGCTACCTGTAACATTATTTAGCACACTCACTCCCAACATACACAACCATAACATAAGTTTTTAATGAATAACTGACAAAACACAAATTTATCAACATTTACATACCTATCAAGTCTATTCTTACCTTCAGCATCAGCATGGTGCTGTTGTTGATTAAGAAGTCTTTTCAATTGACAATTCTGGGAAAGTAAACGAGTTTTCTCCTGCTCTAACTGATAAATGTACTCAGCTGTTTGTTGCAATATTGCTGCCTGAAATGACAAAACCAAAAATATTGTGTGTAATTTTTTACATTAAATTTACAAAACTAGGACTGATTTATAATTAAGAGAAAATGCTGGAAGGCAAAGCATAAATAGATAGAAAAACGATGCCATCTGTGGTATCCCACAAATAAAATTATTCAAGATGTTGGTCTACTTAGCTGCAATTTCTAAAAATGTTATTTGCCTTCTCTAAAACTGAAGCAATAATAAAAACAAAAATAAGTAGAAACAAGAATGTAAAAAATTTGTTAATTACTTGATCAAGGAATGAGAAGAGAGAGAGAGAGAGAGAGAGAGAGAGAGAGAGAGAGAGAGAGAGAGAGAGAGAGAGAGAGAGAGAGAGAGAGAGAGAGAGATGAAATTATATGAACATGTGCTGTATATCTGCCCAAGTATCAAAAGGTGAAAATAATGCGTTATAAATACTGACCAGTTCTATCTCAGTCTTCTAAAGACATCTTAAAAAAATATAAAAAAAGCATAAAACTCATGGCATGTGAGGTCACTGCTCTATTTACAACATGTTATATGCAGGTGGGCTCACACCTTTATTATTAGGCCAGTAAACTGTCTTCCTTAAAATTTATACATTTTACACATTTACTCTGAAACAAATGGATTAAGTTATACATTCCTTAGCTGATATTCAGTCATATTTTTACAAAAAGTTTTTTCCCAGACCTGCAAGATATACAAAAGGGTTTGACAAATACTTCATGTAGTACTGTTATAGAACTCTTGATGCTTGTTTCATTGTATTATTGGTTCTTAATGTTACATTAAATCCGAAACTTCTACAGGAGTTGGGGAACATCTTGAACAGATAGTCTGGGCGCCTAGCTTCCCTATAAATAAAGAAATTTGTCAAGCAACAAAGACCAAGTAATAAATGCTACGTGATTCCCGGAGTTGGCATAGCAATCATTTGGAGATCTGTCTCATTCTCTCCTCCCTCTTTTGCTTCTCTTTCTCTCCTCCCTCTTTTGCTTCTCATTTTCTCCTCCCTCTTTTGCTTCTCATTTTCTCCTCCCTCTTTTGCTTCTCATTCTCTCCTCCCTCTTTTGCTTCTCTTTCTCTCCTCCCTCTTTTGCTTCTCATTTTCTCCTCCCTCTTTTGCTTCTCATTTTCTCCTCCCTCTTTTGCTTCTCATTCTCTCCTCCCTCTTTTGCTTCTCTTTCTCTCCTCCCTTTGCTTTTCTCTCCTCTCTTTTCTCTCTCCTCCCTCTTTTGCTTCTCATTCTCTCCTCCCTCTTTTGCTTCTCATTTTCTCCTCCTCTTTTCCATTTTCTCCTCCCTTTTGCTTCTCATTTCTCCTCCCACTTTGCTTCTCATTCTCTCCTCCCTCTTTTTGCTTCTCATTCTCTCCTCCCTCTTTTTTTCTCTTTCTCTCCTCCTCTTTTGCTTCTCATTTTCTCCTCCCTCTTTTTCTCATTTTCTCCTCCCTCTTTGCTTCTCATTCTCTCCTCCCACTTTTGCTTCTCATTCTCTCCTCCCTCTTTTGCTTCTCATTCTCTCCTCCTCTTTTGCTTCTTTTCTCTCCTCCTCTTTTGCTTCTCATTTTCTCCTCCCTCTTTTTGCTTCTCATTTTCTCCTCCCTCTTTTGCTTCTCTTTTTTTCTCCTCCCTCTTTTGCTTCTCATTCATTTCTCCTCCCTCTTTTGCTTCTCATTCTCTCCTCCCTCTTTTGCTTCTCATTCTCTCCTCCCTCTTTTTGCTTCTCATTTTCTCCTCCCTTTTGCTTCTCATTTCTCTTTTGCTTCTCATTTTCTCCTCCCTCTTTTGCTTTCATTCTCTCCTCCTCTTTTGCTTTTCATTTTCTCCTCCCTCTTTTGCTTCTCATTTTTCTCCTCCCTCTTTTGCTTCTCATTTCTCTCCCTCTTTTGCATTTCTCATTCTCTCCTCCCTCTTTTGCTTCTCATTTCTCCTCTTTGCTTCTCATTCTCTCCTCCTCTTTTGCTTCTCTTTCTCTCCTCCCTCTTTTGCTTCTCATTTTCTCCTCCCTCTTTTGCTTCTCATTCTCTCCTCCCTCTTTTGCTTCTCATTCTCTCCTCCCTCTTTTGCTTCTCATTCTCTCCTCTCTCTTTTGCTTCTCATTCTCTCCTCCCTCTTTTGCTTCTCATTTTCTCCTCCCTCTTTTGCTTCTCATTTTCTCCTCCCTCTTTTGCTTCTCATTTTCTCCTCCCTCTTTTGCTCCTCATTTCTCCTCCCTCTTTTGCTTCTCATTCTCTCCTCCCTCTTTTGCTTCTCATTTTCTCCTCCCTCTTTTGCTTCTCATTTCTTTCTTTTTCTCTCTCCTCTTTTGCTTCTCATTCTCTCCTCCCTCTTTTGCTTCTCATTCTCTCCTCCCTCTTTTGCTTCTCATTCTCTCCTCCCTCTTTTGCTTTTCTTTCTCTTCCCTCTTTGGCTTCTCATTTTCTCCTCCCTCTTTTGCTTCTCATTCTCTCCTCCTCTTTTGCCTCTTTCTCTCTCTCCTCTTTTGCTTCTCTTTTGCTTCTCATTTCTCTCCCTCTTTTGCTTCTCATTCTCTCCTCCCTCTTTTGCTTCTCATTTTCTCCTCCCTCTTTTGCTTCTCATTTTCTCCTCCCTCTTTTGCTTCTCATTTCTCCTCCCTCTTTTGCTTCTCATTCTCTCCTCCCTCTTTTGCTTCTCATTCTCTCCTCCCTCTTTTGCTTCTCTTTCTCTCCTCCCTCTTTTGCTTCTCATTTTCTCCTCCCTCTTTGCTTCTCATTTTCTCCCTCTCTCATTCTCTTCTCTCTTTTACTTCTCATTCTCTCCTCCTCTTTTGCTTCTCATTCTCTCCTCCCTCTTTTTGCTTCTCATTTTCTCCTCCCTCTTTTTGCTTCTCATTTTCTCCTCCTCTTTTGCTTCTCATTTTCTCCTCCCTCTTTTGCTTCTCATTTTCTCCTCCTCTTTTGCTCCTCATTTCTCCTCCTCCTCCTCTTTTGCTTCTCATTCTCTCCTCCCTCTTTTGCTTCTCATTTTCTCCTCCCTCTTTTGCTTCTCATTCTCTCCTCCCTCTTTTGCTTCTCATTCTCTCCTCCCTCTTTTGCTTCTCATTCTCTCCTCCCTCTTTTGCTTTTCTTTCTCTCCTCCCTCTTTGGCTTCTCATTTTCTCCTCCCTCTTTTGCTTCTCATTCTCTCCTCCCTCTTTTGCTTCTCATTCTCTCCTCCCTCTTTTGCTTCTCATTTTCTCCTCCTCTTTTGCTTCTCATTCTCTCCTCTCTCTTTTGCTTCTCATTCTCTCCTCCCTCTTTTGCTATGTCCAATTTCAATGTAAGTCTTGAGAACTATTAAATCTTGTCTTCAAAATATTCTGGAAAAACTAACAAATAAGAATAATGATAGAATATATATGTACCCTTACTGTGTTTTCTTTTCTAATTTTGTTTCAGGATTATTACCATTCGTTTTTGGCTTGAGAGAGAGAGAGAGAGAGAGAGAGAGAGAGAGAGAGAGAGAGAGAGAGAGAGAGAGAGAGAGAGAGAGAGAGAGAGACTGATTGCATTCGACCTCTAACCTTTGACCCAGACGAGGTTTACTCACTTAAAGATAATGTTCCCGACTGAACCCCAATGCAAGCAACCTAGTTTCCGAGAAATGTGATCCGACGTCGGAAAATGTGGTACATGATTCCATGAAAACATTTCTCCATCTTTTCCTTGTCCCAAGAAAAGGGAGGATGAATGGGCGGAAAGTCGCATCACTGCCGTGCATTGGATATAGGAGTTTGTTTTTGGTATGGGAAAACTTAGAAAAAATGACTCAACCACCAAAACTTCATTATTTCAATGGCACAGGTCATATCGATCACCCCTCTCATCGAACTGTAATAATGGCTTTTTCTTTCGGGATTTAACTATAAATAAACAAGGTTTTCTGTTGGGTTTTGTCCTTTTCACAGTCAAGGTGATTACTGACAAACATCTGCAACAAAGACTATGTTTGCAAACTTCCTTACGAGCAGTTTTCACAAAGCCCTTTGAAGTGACATGCTTCCAAAAGAAAAAGTTAAACTGGTTAAAATTATTTCTCAGAACAATGCTGACTTGACTGTCAATTGTTATATATGCATGTTATTTTTGATAAGTGCTGAAAAAACATCTTAAAGGAAAGCCTTTGATTTTCCATCATTAATGAGAACACACCACATATTCAGTCTGATATGATTTGATTTCCAATACATTTTATAATAATAACACTGATTTGTCGTAATAAGAGTACTGAATCAACGTAAGGCAGTGGAGTTGGCCTCAAAACAATCCGAGAGATTTCTACGACGATGACGGAGACGACGAAAATGTCTACAATAACTACTAGGTCTATTTGACGGAATATAATTTTTCCTGCATCGACACGTTGAGGGGAATGAAATTCTTATACACACCAAATTGGGCGTTATAATCAGCGTCATACGGTAATTTAAGGACATTTGTCGATTAAGTTTTCGATATGACCGGCCCGTGTACTGAGTTGGTTCGAGGTTGAATCAGTTTTTAGTAAAAGTTGGTTTCCTTGCAGAGTAATGATGTCACCGGACCAACGTACTGTGTGTCAAGCCTTCCTAGGAAATGTACAATAAACTCCAAATAATCGTTAAAACTCACTATGCTGCCGTGAACGTTGGCGAAGGATGATAGGCTTTTATCCTGTGGTGATATTTGTTCCTCCAGCTATGATGTGCAAAGCCAATACTTTCGTAATCTTTTCAAGAAATATCCTGGATTCTTAAAATCTGACTTCACTTGAATATTCACGTGATAGGAAAGCATCAGTACATTTAAAATAAAGTTTGATTTACAAAACTTCGGAGCATTGCGGATACAATATTATTATTTGAAAAAATGGGTCGAATTCTCAGCCAGGAGCTTCACCGTCCGGGTCGAAGGTTTACTGCTCGTATCATTACATACACAGCCTTGGCCTGACAATAACCGTTATAAACTAAGTACGTTAATCACAAACTGGTTACTCCGAGAACAACTGCATTACATTTAGCCATCATAATGCATCCTTTTCCTTTTCAGAATGGTGAGTTTGGCACCAATTGCACAGGTGGCCGGTAATAAAGTCACAGGTAAAAACTAAGAAAAAAGCCATTAATTTATGGTGGCAATTAAAGTAAAAGAGAAAATATCTTGGATCTTTCCTAGAGAGTGTCCTCGAAAGGTTTTCGGGGGTCGTTATCTACGACTAACGTTTCCGTTGCGGTCATTATCTTTATGATATTTGCAGTCTTTTGTTTATGTTTTTTACGGTAATCCCCAACGAGCTTGAACTAAACACGCCGCCAAGGTGGATACATACCGGGTTAAAACCCTTGGGAGTCACCATCTGGGAAAGATTAATGTGACTTTTTTACCTGGCACTTCTTCACACTAAGTAGACAGAGTACGGAGGCACTTCTCCTTAGGTCTTGCTCAGTATAGTATTACTTCATCGGCCGCCTTAACGACTTGAGGTTACTGGCGCAATGACTATTACAAATACACACACACACACACACACATATATATATATATATATATATATATATATATATATATATATAATATATATCCAATGGAAAATCATTATTCCTATACAGTTGAAAATCATTGTTCCAGAGGGGAATTATTGCTGTAATAATGATTTTGTTATGGGTGGAAGGGCTCGACGCAAGTCCTCTACTCGTTCGGCACGACCAACTCAAATTTCAGAGGGAAAGCGGGAAGGAGGCAGGCTATGTTATGAAAGCCATTCCAGCAAGAAGAGGGAGTTGCTGTACAATGTTTGGTGTCAGGAGGATGAAGCAGCGTGCTTTCCTCATCATGCGAACTGGCATTTAAGAGACTCCCCTGTAATTCTTCCACGGAAGACTTGTATAACAAACATATCTAATCGTAAGTGAGGGCAATCTTGATTAAACATTGCTAGAAACAGCATCTGAAAATATGAATTAAAACAATGTGACATCTTTCCTCAAGTGTGACAAATCTGCGTTTACCGTAAGGGGATGGTGAGGCGGAAAACATTAGTTTCCGGGCAGTAGCCCTGGGTCAAGTCAATCCTTTCATTAAAGGGCATCCGTACTTAACTGTCCAGATAAACTTGGACAATATGTGAAGTATAAGAAAAAAATCACCCACCAAAAAAGGAGCATTACAAAATAAATTAAAATTAGTAGGTTATGTGAACAAACACTCAAAAATTAGACATTCCATGACTTAATGTTGTTATTCCGAAAAGGAAAGAAAATGTTAACCGAGATTAGTTAATATTTAAATTTGATCTAATTTTTGCTGACATACGACACCTTCACGTCCAATAACAACTTACCGTTTTCAAAAGAAGCGTGAACTCATGTGACTCTACTCATGCAAAAAATAAAACGAATAAATACCACACAGAATTAATCATAACAGATGAAGATCAAAGGAAAGGGTTATCATCCATAATCCCAATTTCCTTCGATAAATGGAAACATGTCAACAGTGTATTCCTTCGATAAATGGAAACATGTCAACAGTGTACAGTGATGGGGGGGGATCCCTTTTTGACTGACTGCATTAGTTCACCTATAGACAGCTTCCCACACTATGGTCTTTGGGAAATGCCTCCTGAAAAGGAAGAGAGAGACTTTTGCTGCCCTCACATTCTATGATAATGCCCGCCAGCTGTAACGCCTCCGAATTTCACCACCGAGCCTTCTTCCAAAACATGATAATCGTAATGACAAGAAAAACAAAGATCTTTAAACGTCACGAAATTTATGGCAATACATGACAGTGGTGCCTTTCCCTTACCGCTTAAAGGCCATCACCCACCTCAATCAAGAAAGTCAAAGTCGTACCCCAACTCTCCCTAATCCATCTTCGCTATCACTCTCCGAGCCTCCTCCCTCCAATGTTTCCTCCCATCGACCGCCACTATGGCAACCCCTTCCCCGGAAACACTTCTTCGTTCTCTAAAGCCCTTGCTTTTTATATATATATATATATATATATATATATATATATATATATATATATATATATATATATATGAAATAAACAAATCTGTCCCCCCTCCAAAGGAACAATCCAACGAACCGACGCGAGTGCGACCCAGACAAGAGACGGAACCCCAACAGGCTCGAGCGTACTTTTGACCTTGAAAACGCTGTGAGCTGTGTTGGTGGTTGAGAGGGGTGACGGGAGACGGGGAATGTGAAGTTGAACAGGAAGGAGAGAGAGAGAGAGAGAGAGAGAGCAGAGTAACACGTAACACGGTTGAAGGCTAATAGGGAGGAGGGGGAGGACAGAGAGGGGTTGGGGAACAGACAGCTGAGCCGCCTACCGTGGCGTTTCTTAGCTCATTCCTTCTTGCCCCTCACTACCACACACACCAATACGTCACTCATTGACTTCAAAGGCCGCCTGATGCTACGAATGTAACTGATGTTACTTCAAGCTGATAAGGGAGGGGGGGGGGATAGCCATGATAAACGTTAAGCGTTACCACAGACCCAGAGAGTATCATCACCAGCCGTCATCCTGTCACATTCGTTATTCGCAAACTGTTTGTTGTTCAAACACCTGCCTGCCTATGCAATAATCCACATCATGTAGTGTCAGCCTATAGGTCATGAATTTTAGAGGAACTTTACAGTAAAACATAAACATGGGAAAAAATCAGTCACAGCTAGGTGGACATTTTTTCACCACATTCTACACAGGAAAAGTTGAACAGCTGGGTAGACATTTTATTACCATATTCTACACACGAAAAGCAAGTCCTTTCGCCGGAAGTGACGTTATGTATCAAAATGAAGCCCAGATCAGGGAGGACTACGTCAGCAATGTTTAACAAAGCAAAAATATCAATTTAATTTGAACTCAGTTAACCCCTGGCCATTAGGTTAGTTGTCATGATATATGCATCCATCCGAACACAAAATTACACGTTCCTAGTTTTCGGAAAAATGTTCCATTTCAGCTTCAGCACCGTAGGAATATTAAAACTTCTTCCTCTGTGAAGTTTTGACATCAACGTAAATTTCAATCATTAGTTCAAATATGGTAAGAAAAACAGACGATATTGCGTTCTTAGTAACGCAGTCCATCGTGGTCACACATTCTATTTTTTACTTAGAATACAAGATAAAAAAAAATGTGGCAACATTCCTGTGTACGCATGATTAAGACAACCTATACTGATAACCACAACAGCATTTGAAAGTTTTACCTCCTAACATTTATTTATTAGATTTGCCTTTCCCGCAAATGGAAAGTCACTAAAATCCGAAAACCTGCAGTAGTGATCTGCATCATTCACAACCCCTAAATAAACATACTGATAAGTTCCGACGATACTTAGCAACAACGGACGAAATGCTGGCGAAGTAAGTATTGTCATAACAGACGTGAGTATCTACTGTACTAAGCAGTAACAAACTCATCCCAACAAGCGAAACCAATTCCTCTAAGTGAACTGAATCAACAAAACGTCACATTCAGATTAAGATTCCTAAAATAGTTTCCTTTCCCGCCATTTTTCATGTTGGCGGGTTGTGATTGCAGTCAGCTGGCTAGTATCACGTGGCGTCAACTTGGGAAAAAAAAAAGTCAGTCCGTATCTAGTCGAAGGCAATTTTCCTTTGACACCACCATACTCATTGTGCTAAAAGGTAACTCAACACCAGATTCATTATGATGTAATTAAAGTACTCCGTTCAAACATAAGCAATGCAGTTTTTAGCAGTGTACAATGCAGGAACGGTGCGGGGTCCTGAAATGCGCGCCACATGGTCGCCGCTAGCCTCACACCACCCCCATGCCAACCACGTGGCCCAACTGTCATTTGCCGGAATACTGTTGCCAATGTATCTCCCATCCTTAGCACACATCATAGATAAGATCTGCCATATGAAATATTACCTTCATGTAGGTTTTGTTGAACTACTCCTTGCAGGGATTTCGATACAATCTGCCATGTTTAATTTCACCCTCACCACGCGGCCGACAGACAAAACAGAGGGGGCGGGGCGAGGCTACGCACGGTCGATCGTCTCCATGGAAACGGAATCAGCTGGCTCAATATTAAACAACGCAGATAAAAGGGACACACCCTTTACCTTCAACAGATAAACACCTCGGGAGCTTCAAATGAAAGGGCACTTGGGAGTGGAGAAACAGGCCATCTGTGCCCTAAAGACACAAAACCGAGTCAAAGTAAAGCATCATTTTACAAGACGATAAAAGCGGGGGCCGTTCAACGGCGGGAACTGTCTTCTCAACCCTCCCACAGATCCTCCCCCACCAACACGACAGGGACCCTCCGGCTCTGACCAGCCAGCTGATAGTTCCCGCCACTCACACACTACCATTCATGACACAAGCTCTCCACATACACATAAACACGCACATAAAACCTACATAAGTAAACATTCTTAACTACGTATTCGATAGATTATCAAACAAGAAAGGGTTTGGAATAAATACACACATATATAACTACGTCATAAATTTTACTAAATCAAGATAATTACAAAAGCGATTAACTACGGTTTTAAAAAAATACTGTGCAGAGCATTGTTAGTGTCAAGATATTCAAAGCTAATATTCCCTGCAAAAAATTTCCATGAAGTGACTAACCAGGGAACTGTCCATGACAAACCACAATACGAAAATGACAAGGAGCCCAGGGAAGGGTTGGTTACCAAGCAACTCTACAGCATTCACTTATGCTTTTATCTCAAGATTTTTATCCTGGCGAAAACTTGACCGGCTCTGGTGAAGAAACCATCCCATTCACCGCACGACCAACATCCAAGGACAAAGTTACTATACTACTACAATGACCGGTGTAACGAGAAGTTCCGCGACGTCTCGCACACACCACACCGACTTCCACTTGGACTCATTTATTACCAACAAGGCCCAGCAAAAAAGTTTCCTTCACTATATAATGATCTCTTCAACCCAACGAAGATCTGGAATACCAGCCAAGCCGCGTTGCAAGCCACTTACTATGGGGAGTGGGAAGTTTCTCCCTGACGTTCCACTAAGGTACAATAATGTCGGCTTCTATTAAATTCCGGGCGCAAGATCTTTTCTAATCTAGAAAAATTGGTTCTACGTACATACAGAGCAACTCCAATGCATGAACTCTCCTCTCTATGATAAGACCTACTTTTAACAAGGTTTCCTGGTAAACAAACCATAGAGAGAGAGAGAGAGAGAGAGAGAGAGAGAGAGAGAGAGAGAGAGAGAGAGAGAGAGAGGAAAAAATGAAATACGGGGTGTACTACACCCAGCATTTAATTTTTTCCTGTGGGTATCAGAGACAAATCATCAGGGTATATATATATATATATATATATATATATATATATATATATATATATATATATATATATATATATATATATATATATATATACACCTCATAGCTGCGTAGTCAAATTCTGCACCACTCTTGCTCGACCACACAGACGATGGTTGGAATCCTCGCCGAAGCAGAAGCACTTGACTACTATAAACTCCCCTGGCTTCAAGTTATGGCCAAGGTATAGTGAACTGGATATTTGTAGTATAATGTTTGTGAATTATGATGAACCAAGAGTTACAAACTTCCCATCAGAAATTGGTTGATATCGATGCTAAATTCATAACATGAATTCGACACGGCAAGGTCAGTAGTAACTTACAGGGTGATCTAGGTCACAGTCTTCCGCTGTTTCTGAACCAGACCATTGTTGGAATCCTGGATAGTGCACAAATATTTATAAATTTTGGTTGTAAGTTATTCCCAAGTTCGTCGTCGTCCTGATATTAGCAGTTATGATTTGGCCCATCGACGGATGGTCTCTTGTTTGATACTTTTACATAAGCTGTATTTTAACAGAGATCTCTCACGTTCACAATTGATCCCTGATCCCCTTCTCCTGCCGAGAGAGACCAACCACATTCGCTGAGCAGCAGCAGCAGCGGCAATATGCTGTAAATATGCCTCGCTGACGAACTCTGTTCCAGAGGTCCTTTATTCCTTACACCGCTGAAGTGTGGAGGTCTCCCTAGGATGTCGTGCAATTGGAACTTCGCAAGTTCGAGCGAAGATGCAATGCATTACTACCCTAATTCTGTTCTCCTTGCATTTTAATACATTTTTATCTATTTATCAATTTATTTTTTCTTTTTAATAAGTGGTATCTCTTCTTCCTGTATTTCCCTTTACCTTCTCTTTCTTCGTAATGAAGACCATATTCTTTGGAAGCTTGAATTTCAAGTCAGTGACCCCTGTGGGCTTGTTCCATGTGAATAGGTTTCATCTGAATAATAATAATCATCATCATCATTATCTATCGAACTGAGTAACAAACATTTCTGGCTTAATATTTGTAAATATAAAAGTCATGTTTGTTTAAAATTGTATGTATATGTATGTATGTGTATATAATATTTATATATATATATATATATATATATATATATATATATATTTGTAAATATATATGGTTATATTTATTTATACTTTATAATGCTTTCTTGTGATCAACAAAAGCAAAAAGAAGTCTTTTTAAAATTTCACATACCGTACTGTCACAAAAATCTAAAATACTGTATCTGATATACCGTCTGCAACTCCTGCCTTTTCCAAAATCCAGCTTGTTCATCATCATCTTCGCCGCCACTCTCCCAAAGCTAGGGGGTTGGTTGTCTTGATGCATCTTCCATCTGTCTACCGAAAACATCTTACTCCGTTAGACCATTCTCCCAATCATCCTTCACTGTATCTTGCCATCTACTGTATAACCCTTTGCCTAACCCTCGACATTTCACCCTATCATGACATGGGTAGACCTCTCTCATTCTCACTTATCTTGACCACCCAGAACCCTCTCATGAGAGATCACCAAAATCCACCTCAGCCTCAGCAAGCATCCGGAGTCTTCCTTTCTTGCTTGCTCCTCATTCCTTCTGATGCGGTGCAATACAGCTTCATTCGCAGTTTTTTCCCAAGCATTCTTTTGCCACACGCTAACTCTGCATTTCCCCCAAACTACTTTTACCCTTTTCCAACCTCGGCTTCAGAACATTCCTCCAGGCTTTACAAAGATTTCAAGTATATGAAATTCTCTTCCTGTTTTGAATCTAGGCGTCTTGTATCTTGCATAACCCACACTTACCTTAATATTACCCAATTCAAAAGATTCCGGCCACTCTCTTACTCGTGTTGACTATTTTTTTTTTTTTTTAGTCTGCAGTAATCAACCACATCCACTGCACAGATTTTCACCCTAACCACTACAAAGAGAAATGGTCAAGTGCTAATCCTTGATATACACATACTCTTAATTTCAAAACTCTTTTTTGATGTCTCTGATCTCTTAAACATCATTTCAACCATTCTGACTGACTTTTCTCGCACTGAACTTACTTAAAACAGACCTCTCGCTCTAATGAAGCCTTAATGCTGTTGAAAATTCATCTCCACTGCTCGTAATCTTCCATCAATTATTCTTTCTAAAACCTTCAACAAGTATTCTGCCAGTTTGCCGTACTCCATTAAAAACCCTTGTTTAAACAATTAGCATCAGATTTTTTTATCATTTGGCAGCTTGTTCATCTCGACACTTTTAATCATTATTTTTCTCCAGCTTTGAGAATACGCATACTTAATACTTACAGCACAACCAAATTATGTGCACTACCCCTGAGTTGCCACATTCAGTCAAGTCACCTTTGGTACCTTAGCTACATCTTCCAGTTCCCAATCAAGCTTTATTTCCTCTTGTCATACTCTAAATACAACAGTCTAGTCAGTAGACGAGTTATTTCCGTTCACTAGCGGATTGTGGGGCACGTTCCCCCCATGAAAAACAATGATAAAATAATATGAAGATTTAGATAACATAATGAGAAATATAAAAATGGAAAATAAAAAATCTATTATAGAAATAAAATTTTGAGAAAAAAATTATATATATATATATATATATATATATATATATATATATATATATATATATATATATATATATGAAAACTGGTGCGCCCTCCCATGAAATTTTTCCGGACCCGGTAGTGTTTCCGTTTCAGCAAAAATGACCTCTGCCTTGATTCCATCATAAGCTGGTGTTTTAAATCTAAAGCTCGTTTATTACTGATCCCTTTTCAAAAATTGTGAATTCATCCATAATCACATTCCGGTAGGTTTCTGGTACTGCAATTAAATTACCGTCCTCATATATCTAAGTCACTGACCTAGAAAAAATATTCCGCCTAACACTTTTTTTTTGGTGATATTATTGATCCCTCCCTCCTCTCCCATTACGCACGTGACTGTTTTGATTTTTTCCAGTATTCATAATTACCTCTTCCTGGTATTTCACCTTCAACTCCTTCGGAGAGTTCATTCATAGCACACAATATTATTTATATTGCAATGTTTTAATTTACAATTTTCCAGCAGTCATCTACAGCTCAGTCAGCGCCCTTTCAGCATTTGGCATTAAGATTATGTCAACTCCTTGTGTATCAATCCCATCTGCTCTTCCTGAATGCACACATTAACTTCCTACCTCTCCTCTGCACCGTGATTTTCAAGTTACGATGACTTGAATTCATTTTCTACCTATTGTATTTTTCTAATTTCCTATTTTAACATTTTCCTTGGTATTTACAGAAATGGAATGGAATATAAAATTTCGGTCAACAGAGCAAAAAAGGTTTGGAAGGGGTAACAGGAAGAAAACCTGGCAGTTGCACTATGATACAGTTATTATGAGAGGGTGGAAAGTAAAATGTCAGTAAGGGGACATAGACAGAGGTACAGTCAAAGGAAAGAAAGGATTTACTGCTAGGGAGGGGCCGAAGGGACGCTGCTCAGAACCTCAAGTAATGCCTACAGTGCACCATGGCCGGGACCAGGGACCATTCTAAATTGCATCTGTTCATTTTTATGGTAGAATCCACAGATAATTCAGTCAATAAACAGTAGCCCTCTCCTTATAGTAAGTACGCAGTTCCTAGCTGACTAAGGCCAGTGATCCCTGCCATTTCCTTTTCATCATCCGCTGCCAATGACTTCTGGTGGTCATCCTGAACAAGGTCATCATTTTCGACTATGGTTCTAGCCCTTCCCTGGAGCGGTGTCAACATACAAGGCAACCAGAGCTCATAACCAGGGCTTATGGGGCTTAATCCTAGTGACCTTCAGCTATTCATTTTCTTTGATGTCATGCTCTAATTTATTCCTAAATCTAACGGTGAAGAGGGCGGGAAAATTCTCCCTTCAGAAAATACATCTCAAAAGCATTTGGTTCCTATCAACTCGGTTCGCATCCACAAGTCAAAAACCCATTCGTTCTTTGGAAACAAACTGGTCCTCAGAAGTACAGACCTCTTTCATTTCATGACCCGACCCTCGCCACTCGCTCTCATGAAAACCATTAACACTGGTAGTGAATGTTATCCTCACCTTGCTTAGCTTTTCGCCTTCGTGATGGGGCAGAAGGGTCTTGAGAGAAGCAAATCCAGCGTTGATACTCTGCATTCTACGGCGTTCGTTGCTGTTAGCAATTTCACGCCTAATGCGCTTTTCTTGCTCCATGGCTGTCTTAGGAGAAACGGGTCGGCCGCCCAATCTGCAAGGAATAAATATATTTAACGTTATATAACAATGCACAAAGAACATATAAAACAAAACATGAGCACTTATTATATTCACTAAGATCTTACTCGTCTTATAACGACGGATTTTAGAGGGGAAGGGATAACAATCTACCAGAAACGTGGAAATACGAATGATATTGCTTCTTTCCACGAGTCACACCAATGCTTCAGAGTCAATATCTGCTACCACGCGACCGACCCTAAGCAAAGAACACTACAGCTTGCAATTCTTGCCAAGGTACTTTTTTCCAAGCCTATTCACTGGCATTTGTTGTAAGCAGGAAAAATCCTGCTGTGCCAGCAATATTCACCTCCTCAAGTTCAAAGGGAACTAGATATTTCCTACCAGTCACAACGAGGAGACCACCATCAGTAGATGACTGAAATGTACCAAAAGTAGCTGTGACTTCGTCGTCGAAAACCATGTCCTGTACTGTTACACAAAAAATACGCGTCAAAAATAAAGACCGTATTCACGTCTGATTTCGCTATAACTTCTAAAGCAAAATGTGCTTTAGAGGGCGCATTCATAAAATAGAAAATCGTGTGCAAAGCGGATCAACACATGGAACATAATTATGTGCACACAAATTTCAATGCCATTACTAAAAAAATACTTGATATACTGCCAAAATCAGAATAAACTTCTTCAAGCAGCACACTGAACATAAAATTGTTCAAAAGAGACCGAGGACTGAGACGGGAAACCTCATCCAACAACCACATGACTGCAATAATGCAGTCTGGGCGCGGCCTCACCAAAAAGCCCAGTCCCATATACACCGTCCTTCACACAGCCAGCTGATTCCTCTAAATATAGCGCCCAACATGACAGCCAAGCAACAACACGTAAGCAGAATACGTTACCTTGGTATCTGATAAAGTAAACATAAATGTACCTACACCATTTAATTTTGTAAACAATTTACGTCGCCATAACGGCAATATAGTGTAATAGATACACTTTCACCATTCCATACGGACTATTTCTCATTGCTCTGTGACACACACACACACACACACACACACACACACATATATATATATATATATATATATATATATATATATATATATATATATATATATATATATATATATATATATATATATATATATGTGTGTGTGTGTGTGTGTGTGTGTAGTGTACACTGATTGTCACAAAAACCCAAACCAGAATCAATAAAATGAGTCATTTTGAACCCAAGATGACAACACTGACGCTGTTATGATGCGTTCCTCCCTCACCCTTTCGAAACACCGTCAACGAGAGACGGACTCCATGACCCTTGGAACAATTCTTCCCCTCCGTTCTCCAATCCTGCGTACTCCATGTTCGTAGTAACCCGTAGGGAAGGAAGAGGCCACGCTTAGGCCTATTCACTCTCGCCAGCATTATCCACGTTTGACTCATCGCCCTTGACGCCAGGTTTCTAAACCCAGTGCTTTACATTTATAACCAATGGTTTTTACGTATGGCGGTGCTATATCTGTGAAAACTACATTACATCCTATACTTTAAAAGCTGTTTGCGAGGTTTAGATAAAATAAATAACTTGCAATGGAGCTAACATTACACATCATCATGGAAAAAACAACATCCTAACCAACAATTGTGTTGGCCTACTAAGGGCAACAGCACTCACTAGTCAATTAGTCACGTTACCTTCCGCCAATAACCAGTTATGTGGCAAGATCACCTTTAAGTCGTTCCCTAGACCCAGACACTAACAGAATTAGGTAAGCATATCTTGTGATGACAACTGACTTGAAAATTATGCGAAAAGTATGTAACGATTTATACGATGAGAGAGAGAGAGAGAGAGAGAGAGAGAGAGAGAGAGAGAGAGAGAGAGAGAGAGAGAGAGATTCACCAAACACCTGTTGACAAAAGACTTAACAACCAGTTCATAAATTTATAATTCACGCACACAAATATGTACAGTAATTTCAACTGTTATAAATACAACACCTAAGTGATATTTTCTAAAGATATAAGACTAGCAGCTAACACAGTTAACCGCAAATGTACAGTACTACGACCTACACCACTACTTAGAATCTTGCCAAATCAAGGAACAAGTGATCACACCAATCGACCTCGCAACCAGAAGGGATAAAACGAGCCTGTCTTTTTAAGGAGAAAACAGGAGTTATTCAAAGGTGATCAATTCCACCAATATTCACCAGTGGAAATAAAATACTATCAAATTATAAATTAAAGTTAAACGAAGCGGCAAGGAGGTAACACATACTTTTTCCCAAAGAACATTAATTACACATATCATTCCATAAGGTGGTAAAAGACGACAGTGACAGTGCTTTCTAGTTTCCATTCAAGAGTTCTTCGATATCAGCGTACTTAATACACCACCTAATTATATAACCTGCACACCTGCTCAAGATGCAGACAACAATATTCTTATACGTCGGTAACAATTTTAAATCTGTCAGTTCTCACTAAAAAGTGACCAAAAAAGTAAGAAGGAATAACGAATGAACTTTCTTTTCATCAAGATCAAACACTCCATTTACCATTTCCTTAGAAATAAGCGTACAAGCAACTTCGACATTATTAGAGCCTCTGCCGTGAAACTGAAAGTGTCATATGGCCGACATACATATAGGTAAAGCCCATCTGTGTTGGCCTCATTCGCCCGCAAGCCTGGCAGGCAATCGATTGGCACCGTTGTCTAGACGTCTGCCGGAACAGACCCCGTCCCATCCTCACCCCCACCCTCTCCTCTGTGCCACCACACTTCCCGGACCAACCACCCACCCAACAACTCAAAATTTACTATTTTCCCATACATAACTAGCCTAGATGGAAAAGTACTTTTTTCCAAAACAGTAAGTGGAGCAATGCAAACGATAGTCAAATGTAAACTACAATCAGGTCTGCAGTGTACATCCCGTGTAACAGTGAGCTATGAGCTAAGTTACTGAGGTGTTTTTTTTCATTACACAAAGACTAAGGGATGTACATGCACACTGCTAAATCTCGCTATCACATAACCAGAGACTGGCACTGTTAAATCTGCAAAACGACCAACGCCCCAACAAACGGCCCACCCCCCTCAACCAGCAGCTAGCTTCACATAAGTGTAGGGTACAGTGTTTCAGATATGCTGAACAAATGAAGAGCACCAAGTGTGACACTTATGAAAATCATAAACTACAATGGCTGAACCACAAAAGATTTGGACAATCCGAGAGTGAGGAGAACGAGAGGCAACCCTTCCGGACATGGCATGCCACGCATATTTGGCATTCTCTCACGCCTGCAACCCGGGCATAATACCCAACTTCCCTCGCCCGCCTCCACTCCGTTAACACAACACGGAAACAAAGGCTAGCTGATGATGGAGAAACACTATGGGCATTGGAGTGAAACTGAGCATGTGACTAAAACTGTTTTAAAAATTTATTTATCTTCAGATACCATTAAATGTAAACAAAAGCCACAAATGAATATAATCAGCAATCCCATTGCCGAAAAATAATACACTTGCTCATCGACCAGACAGTTGATCGCGTGGCAACTCCAATCGAATGGCCTTGGCCACTCAAGTATTTCAGTAAGGACGATGCGGAGAGCGTGTGTGACTGGCATTCCCGCGGCCACACCAACGTAAACAGCACAACACAGCACTTGGGCAGCATTTCCAGGTCCAGAGTGACAGCTGACTGAATTTCCTAAGTGACCTGAACAACAGCTAACGCTAACTGAATTAGATAGTAACCTGAAAACGTCAGCAAGATGCGATACAGCCTCACACGAGAATTAAAAAGAAAGACAAAAAAATCGTCTGGTGAACGAATGCAGCGTAAGGATACCAGTGCTCATTCAAGTAGCAAATACAATGACTTGCACCTAAGCATATTAATAATGTGAATGTTACCTAACCCAAATATTTAACTGAAAGACAAATGAGATTCAACATTTACCTCAAAATAATGATGTACAATCCTCCCAAAAATGTACCGTATCTTCTAAGGACGATAAATGGGGGAGTAAGACGCAAGGCTGCGATGTGCATCGTCTGGGTACGAAATCTACAAGCTACCGATCACGTAAGACAAACAGGAACAGAGGTTACTACACAACATGAAAAAGTTTAATGCATAATATATATATATATATATATATATATATATATATATATATATATATATATATATATGAAGCTACAAATATAATATATATACAAATATATTCATAATGATATATATAAATGTATATATAATATCAAATTATACGACTATATAAATCATAGTGTGATTTATATATCACAGGTGAAAAATAAGAGACCGATAGGTCCTGACCGGCTTCGACTTTATTTCCAAGCCATTGACGAAGGACTGATACAGAGTATTAGAAATCACAAATATATATACTACAGGAACAGTACTGACGAATATACACAACATACACAACCGCTAGCGACTACACATCCACCCATAGGCCGGTGTCAGGGTAGGAGTTGCCTTCAAAGCTAATTTGGCTAAAAATCACAATATACTCTGAGGGGACAACACTGATAAACATACCGACCATGTCGCCTATGGTAGGTATGTTTATCAGTGTTGTCCCCCGAGAGTATATTGTGATTTTTAGCCAAATGAGTTTTGAGGACAACTACTACCTTGACACCGGCCTATGGGCGGATATGTAGTTTCCAATGGTTGTGTATGTTCGTCAGTACTGTTCCTGTAGTATATATATATATTTGTGACTTTTAATACTCTGTATCAGTCCTTCGTCCATGGCTTGGAAATAAAGTCGAAACTGGTCAGGACCGTACACCCCGTCTCTTATTTTTCACTTGTGGTAATGCGTGATAAATGAATCACGTACAAATGTGATTATAATCATTATATATATGTATATATATATGGCAGTATAAAGATTTGAATTCAAAATCAAAACGCTGGAATGCCTTTTAAATCTTTCTTCAGGAAGATACAAAGTACGGAAGATTATCCAATTTTCCAACAAACATGAAGAGATGAGTCTCCAAATGCTACATGAGCATCAGTGAGATAACACCATCTGATTCAGCTGAGAACTTGGGGAGTACAGGGAAGCATCTGACACAACATACCCTTGAAGTTTATCTTTTGAGGCCTAGCAAAGTCTGACGCCTAATCTGGTTCTATTATCAAAAGCACCTTTATTTTTAAATGCTTCTATTGACTAGGGAATACTTCTATGCCCAACGGATTTTTCCCTCAGGGTCGGGATTCATAATAAACCACTATCTGGAGTTCAGTAACTCGACTAAATCTAAAATGGAAACAGCATGACACACGCTTTACTAGCACAATAACTACATAGGAATGATACGAGGCTGCGAAAGAATTTAGCACTAACACATCACTTATCGATAGCTAAGTAGCTGCAATGTCGAAATACCCTCAGCTGTCTACACTATGCTGACACATCACTTAACGATAGCAAAGTAGCTGCAATGTCGAAATGCCTTCAGCTGTCTGCAATATACTATATTAAATTGTTCACAACATTCGAAGAAATGCATTTCTAACAGAACTGTAATAAAATAAGATTACGTAAAATCAGAATGTTTCATGTCATCTGTACACCCTAAGACCTTTTCATTCTTTTTAGCCAAGGTCAAACTACCTGTCAAGTGTTACTACATCATAGTAAAGGAAGGGCAACTACAATAGACTAAAAAAATTCTAATGGCTTATCTATTTACTGAATCCGCTGTTAATTATTATAACACAGTAATGTGAACCAACAGCCACATAGCCTATCCAGAAGCCTAGCGGATAAGAAAAAAGGCGGTTCAAATTCATTTGGCGGCGCTGGTGGCATGCTGCAACCATATGATACGTGGGTGGGAATGACTCAGCTCCGGCGTCTTCCTACCTCGACATCCCCATCTCTTTCCGCTGTCAAAACGACCCCAAAATTCCTTCCTCCACACAACACCCCCCCCATATTAAATTAGCTTGGAGGGAAATGTCCAAGTCCTCATTACTGTACACGAGTCAAAACTGAATTCCGTTACCCAAAGCCATTCATGGCACCCCCGTGAAGACCCATTTTCTTAAGACACAGGATACTTTTGGAATCACTCTGGGACACTGGACACCTTCCCACTCAGCCAGATCGTTTCACCGAAGGTTTCTTTGATTATATTACTAAAATTCTAGGCGTCATTCTTGACTGCAAATTCACCACTGGGTAACATATCGTGTCTCTTCAACTGAACACAAAATCGGTATAATGAATCTACCTCTAGTAAGCATGACGTATAACACATTTCTCATAATTATTATCCTCCTTTCCTTTCAGATCTTCCAAGACTACAAATTCACCAAATTGTACCAAGTAATTACAGAAGTAATTACAAAAATCTTGCATTTTCTGTAGCAAGGCTCCAAACCACAATTTTTCAAGTTGTTGTTGTGACCAAACTATGAAATGATTTTCCTAATCCTGTAATAGACTCCTTTAAAACTTCAAAAGTGAGGGGACAAATTCAGTTTATATATATATATATATATATATATATATATATATATATATATATATATATATATATATATATATATATATATATATATATATATATATTTGATATCCCAATTGGCATTCATCGCTAACACATTTTCAATGAAGCTAACTAGGCAACGCAATGTTAACACCAATCTAACACTCAATTTGCAAATTCATTATTAAAAAATCTATGTGATTATACTAGTAGCCTATTTTAAAAGGATAAATTACACCAAGACATGAAAATGTCAACCATTAATTCTTGAAATTACATAAGATTCAAAATCAAGTAGTTGGCAGTCACACACACACAATATATATATATATATATATATATATATATATATATATATATATATATATATATATATATATATATATATACAAGTACTTTAGCAGTACTTAATATAAGGAAATCACAGTAAATTATACAAACAATAAAAATCGCTCTCTTCTACCAAACCTTTAAAAAATCGTTAACTCGAATTTTATCTTAAAAGAGTTAAGTAACTGATTAAATGAGACGTCTACAAAACAAGCAATGAGCAGAGTAACAATGAAATGTAAAAAAAAAAAAAAAGGGGGAGGAGACTGGCAATGTTTTGGGTAGGTAACCAATCATGGTCCTAAGAGAGCGTTACGCCATCGTGTTTACAACTTTATTCCGCACCAAACGGACCTAATACCACGCCCCCGCCTCCCAAACACACAAAAATACCCTTTAACTCCTTTCCGCCAATTGGCCCCTTGCAAACGAGAACAAGTGGAACATGTCTTCGCACCGAAAATTTCACCTGCCCTTTACTGTGCGTAGCTCATTCAAGGCACAATCTGATTGTTCTCTAATTTAAAGCCAGTAATCATACGTATTACGAAGGCAGAGATCTACCAATATACAAGTGAATTAATGATTTTATGTTTACACAAACACTGAATAACCATATAAACAAACTGGACACTTTAGACTTAATACAATAAATGAACTCGAAATAGTGCATATAATCACAATATGTTAACACATTTAAACTGCTCCGAGTCGTTTGCAAAATCTATAACCTTAAGACCTTTGCCAAACATTAAGCTCATTCCCCGACGATAACCGACATTATGGAAACCTCCCTATTAATGCCGACAACGCTCTGTCACCTTGAGTGATGAACCTGATGACACGTCGTCTGCTGGGGATGGTGTTGACATGCACACCAATGCATTATCACATCATAATAAAACCACAAGTAGGTTACATGTTGGTATACATGTAAGTTCCTGCATGTTATCTTTTAAAATCTTTTCGGATAAGTACCTTTTGATACTTCTGGTATCATACGCTACGTGAAGAAAACCACGAGAAATGTTCAAATGTTATTAATAATTACCTCCATCTGTGCTGAATGACACTCTTTAAATAATAACACATCTGCACCACGATAATTATTCGAACTATGGAAAATAAATTTAAATTGCAGTAAACTATGGAACACCGTATTTTGGTAATGGACTAAGGCCTAAATCGTACTAGATAATCCTTAATCACATATCTATAGATAAGAAATCTAACCACTGTTTACTTGGTGTGCACATTTTACGCTAAATTACACGTTCGACTGTTAATACTTTTCTTGGCCGTAGTCAAGTCTTTCATGAAAATCGGTCTAGTTCACAACAAACTTGCCGTACGCCTACTTGGCTTACGGATGACTGCAAAATAAAATTGCCACTACTCGGTAACAACCACAGATCTGAAAATTAATACCTGATCTAGGAGGAAAGCCGTTCTCAACCACATATAGAGTAATTTAGTCTACGTCTAAGTGCTGAGACATGGAATGCGTCACGTAGGCTAACATTCTAACAATAAAAAATGACCAAACCTAGTTAGGCTAGGCTATTCGGTAACCATTTCACAAATCTGTTAGCTTAAAATAAACTGCCAAATATCTAGGCTATTAACATACATTCCGAAATGTACATATTAGTTGCCTACAAACGGATGGAATGTCGGGCCTGGGCAATCTTATCTTTTTCAATCCCTGGTTCTCTCTTGGTTCTGTGTTTAACCAGATAAATATCAGTAAGACAATAAAACTTGCTCCTCGGTGGAATATCTGAGTAACATACCGAGATGACGTGGACCGGGAACCCTTAACAACCGTAGGATAATAGGTAGGCAATCATCTCCGGATCCCCTTTACAAAGGCCTCACATGGATACGATCCACGGGGAAATCGAGCTTCATGACTTCGGCAACGAAATCTGCATCAAGTGGGCAAGACAGACACAACGGAAAAACATGAAGGGTCAAGTGAAGACATTGGCGTTATCTCAAGGGGGAAGAGTTTAAGAGAGCGAAGAGGCCCCACCCTGAGTGTGCGCGGGGCTCCTCCATGTGACTTCAGACCCCAACATCATCATCATCAGCTGATCACGTCAATATCAGCTGTTGGAAGAAAACAAACTTTCTACCTCCTTCAGTTCACATTCTAAACACGGACATACAGCATCACAATCTATACGATTCTTCCGACGCAGTGATGGAAGGGATGCGAGGGAGGGGTTGCCGTCACATCGGTCGAAAAAGGGAGATATGTGGCAGAGCGGCCATATGGCAGACTGCTGCCGCTGCTGCTGCTGCTGCGGTGCTGTCAGCTGATCGTCCGCGCCCGGCATGGCGGCACAAATCAGCTGATGACAAAACACAAACTTCAACAATCTCTGTACCATTTGAATAAAGAAGCTCCGGCGTGACAACTGCTCCAGAGGTTAAAAGAACAACACCTTCGTCCGACAACTGGCCATGCAACGCCCACATACTGCCGAACGACTCAAAGTGTGAGAGTAGGGGGGCGGCCATACCTACCTGCACAGGGACCCGATGGCTTCCTCGTCTTCTATCTTGATATCGTCAATCCGACGCTTTTCGCCAACCCTAGGAAACATTGTCATCCTCGCAAATAAACTTTAAGTAACCACTTTGAATGCGTTATTCACTCGAACACCGAAAGTCACTGTCACAAACACCAAAATCTCTAAGAGTAGAGTCAACACATCTGCGTACGATCGCCTGCCACTCTTCTTTGGCGGGAAACAGAAGACCCTAGTATTCCTCCGCCAAGGCTCTGGGGGCACCGCGGCGGGACAATTTAAACAAACAAATTTTTCTATACTTCAGTTTGTATGCTTATCATGTTATTCGAGGATATATATTGTGTGTAAAAAGATATCCCTATCATTATATTATAATATTGTGTGGATTTACAAGAGTTTCTGGAAAACACGGAGGACTACTTTCAGGCGCGTGGAATGTAGTAATGCGCGGGAAGAACACAAACGGACGGCAGATGTTCTAATTTTATAGACCCACGCCGCATGTCTGCAAACAATAAAATTACTATGTATTTTCATTTCATTCCTCATTAGTACACGCATTAACATTAATTGCTATCTATTGGTGACACTGGAATGCGTAATATGGGACTATTTAATCTTTTGTGGTGGTGAACTGTAAAATATGCGGCGAAGACAGTGTGATGGCAGGTTGTGGGGTTACACCACATGGGACGCTTGAATATGCTGCTACGTTCCCCCCGCCCACCCACCAGAACCCTATATCCATCCATATCTTTAGCTCTCAGGTCGCTCTCCTTCATATGTGTTTTCGAAACAGGTTCAACACACGCTAAATACTCTTTCTGCGGTTGCTCAAACTATTTCCAAGGTAGTAATTATTTTATAGTATTTAATTCAGAAAAGACGATTAAAGAAGTATTGATAGTCACATGTTCGGTCACCACATGGTGTAAAATATCACATCCTGACGACACAACTCTTACTAATTATAATTACACACACACGTATGTATATATATATATATATATATATATATATATATATATATATATATAACTGTATATAAATAAATATATATACATTATATATATATATTATATATATATATATATATATATATATATATATATATATGTATGTATATAATTTCATGCACTCTTACAGGGTTGTAATATATGGACGACATACGAAAGTTCCTTTATACCTTTATATATAAATTATATATATATATATATATATATATGAATATGTATATATATATATATATATATATATATATATATATATATATATATATATATATATATATATATATATATCGTGTGTATGTCTGTGTGCGTATGTATGTGCCTAATCGCACTTGTGGTTGTTAGAGTGGAATTTGGGGACAATAATAACCAAACTGATACAGGAAAACCACATATTTGGCTGATACTTACGCAAGAGCACAACAATTAATTACTACTTTATATGAAGCAATTTTATGTTCCTTAACACTTTTATTTTTACCGAAACGATAAAATAAGATTCATTGTCAATGCTGAGTTAACAAGATTAAAAGCAAACAGGAAATTGGAACAAAAGACGTTAGGAAGTTAAACTAAAATGAAGCAGACCCAGTCTGTTTTAAATTCTTATTTCTGCAGTTGCCGCGCACACGCAATGGCAACTGCGACACGTTTCGGCAACGTTGCCTCGTTTCATGCACCGAGCGTCTGCTGCAGCAGACGGGAAAAATAGCAACCGAAAAATAAAGTGAACTTAGGCAGAACTGCAGCAGGATTTTAATTGCATACAGTGATTTCAAAGCATTGACCATGGCCGGTATCAATCCGCATAGCTACTTGAGTTTTCTGTTTAAAAGTACTCTCTCTCCCCCCCCCCTCCTCCTCCGCATGCGTATAGGCGCAAGAATATCATGATGGCAGTAGAAGTGAGGTATATTTTTCTCTTATTTTGGACTAAAAGTGGCATATCTGCAGTCTGCAATACCTACAGGCCAATCTCTATTCTCCCTGTACTCTCCAAAGTTGCTGAAAAACTTATTTTTAAGCCACTATATAGGCTAAGTATATGGAATCTAAAGGATCATTAACTGATAGTCAACATGCATACAGGAAGCAGTTGGGTACCCGCAATGCTCTATTAGACTTGACTTGTCACTTGCAAGGGAACCTTGATATGGGTTTGAGTGCAGAATGTTTCACAGAGATTTTAGTGCTGCTTTCGATTTGGTAAATCACAAGACCCTTATTTATAAACTTCAGAATCTTGGAGTGGGTGGATATGTTTTAGGATTACTTCAAGACTTCTCTTTGCAGGTAGGCAGCAGCGAGTTGCTGTGGACAGGATCTTTAGTGAACGAAGACCTATTGTGTCTGGAGTTCCACAGAGCAGTGTTCTTGGTCCACCGTTATTTTTAGTGTATACAAGAGATATGTTTGTTGGTCTGGAAAACAAGATTGTTCTGTATGCTAATGAGTGCAGTAAAGTCTACACATATGAGAAATTAAGCTGCCCTCAGCCTCAATCGGTAGGCTATTTGGACCGGATGGTGGTATAGTCAGTGGGGTATGAGGCTGAAAACCAGTAAAATGAAAACGCTATTGATTAACCGTTTTAGGTGTTGACATAATCTTCTGCAGGGATTTTTCCGACATAAAACTCCTATCTAACCTTTTTAATATATCGGTAGAAATTGCAATCGCACGTGCCGACTACGGGTCGAGTCGGGCTGACGTGGAAGTACGTAATGGTTCTGAATTGCAAAATGCTGTAATTATTTCGTTTGTAACATGTTCTTTATTTCTGAAAAGTGTAGGCCTACTGTAGGTTGCACTTTTAATTACCAAGAGTTTTGCACCTGAGAAACTTGGTTGTAGAGATGTTATTGTAAATCTAGAATTTTGAGATTTCTGAAAGGGACGCCTCTTTGGTGAAGCCAAAACACGTCGCCGCCACTCTTCCTTCTAGCACTAAGAAGATTAGATTTTTTTTTTTGAGTGTGTCTTTCCTGGGTAACCGGCCACCTGCTAGATCGATCGTCCATGCTGCCTTAGGTAATTATTACCCCATTTAATCGATGCCCATCTCAGTTATTGTGTTAACTTGTAACGTGTCGCTCATTCGTGAGCCGGATAGGCAATATTCTAGGGTCGATTAAACCGCGATACTAGTGATGTAGCAAACGTAACGTAAATTTTGTGTACCTTAATTCAGCCACACGTGGTCCAGAATTCGCCCTTTCTCTTGATTCAGTTTAACGTAAGTCGTCCGTAGCTGAAACCTACATTAATTCATTGCAACGTGAAAGTGCTGAGTATCCAAGTGCATCTCCTTTTCTGTGATTTTTTATTCCTTGCTTCCCTCGACTCCATGGTCACTGGGTTTTTAGAAACTCAGCTATAGCTTGTTTTAATGCAAAGCTCCTGTAAATTTGAGTGTATTTTTTTTATTAACGTAATTTTTAAATAGCTCCGGTATGTTTTGTGTATGATAGTTAATTTTTGTAAGGAAATTTAGGAAATGTACTTGCGCTTTGTGCAGTCACCACCTGATTGTGCTGGTTCGCAGCCATTGTCATTAGACTTCGTATCCGTGCCCAAGAACAGCTGGCCGGAACCAGTATATAAATCGAGAAATTCTTGACACTAGGTATAACTTTTGACTCGCAGCTATCTTTTGAGAAACATCTTGTCGACAAAATCTTCTTGCAGGGATTTTGCCAACAAAACCCACTATCTAGTCAGTTTAGATATCAGTGGAAATATAGCGAACGAGACTGAAATGATTACATTACATGGAGAATAATCATTGATGTGGAGGATGTGCGGGATTGTTCTGATTAAAAATGAAATTATCGTTTCCTTTGTTACATGTCCTTTATTGTTGGGGAATGTACTGTACATTGTACTTTTGGTTAATTAGAATTCTGGAACTAAGAAATTTGCTCACTGTAACGTAATTAACAACTTGAAATTTCTGACGAAGACGCCCTTTGCTGAAGCCAAGGAAAGCGCGATTCCCTCGCTCATATTCTAGCCGCGTTAGAAACAGGATGTGTTCTTGGTGTGTCGTTTTTTCTCAGGCGGCCACAAGCTAAGATCGACCACGAGGTTTTAGGTAATTAGTAATTATAATCCGATTTAATCGATGCCCATCTCAACTATTGTGTCTAATTACAATGTGTTGCGAAGTAGCGCAGCATTGGTGAGCCCGATGGGCAAAATTATAGGCTCGAGTGAATAGCGATTTAAGTGAAATTGTAATTATTGTGCCTTGATTCAGCCCCACGTGTTCCAGAATTCGTCCTTTGTTCCTTGATTCAGTTCATATGCCTACAATTTAAAGTAACTTTTCAGTAGGTGAAGCCTACATTATTTCATCGTGAGACGAGGGGCTGAGCATCTCGGTGCATATCCTCGTCTGCAATTTTTGTGGTTTGTGAGTTTTTGTGATTGCTTGCTTCACGACTTTGTCGCGGTATCTTTTGTAAACCCAGCTATAGCTTGAATTAACGTAAAATTATAGTAACGTTATTTTAAAAAGCTTGGGTGTTTTTTGTGCTGTAGTTTACTTTTGCAGTAAATTCAGAAAATGTACTCGCGTTTGGCGTAGTTATACCCACCCTGTAGCGCTGGTTCGGAGCCATAGGCTGTGGACTTCGTATCCTCGCCCAGATCGACGGGGACGAACCGGTGTAAAAACCGAGAAAACTCTCGACACATCTAATGAAAGTTTCAGCGAATGCCGCACGAAAGTTAGGTATTGTTCGTAAGACGACATATATTTATAACAGTGATAAAGTCAGTGCAGCCAGTTTTAGGTCATTTGCACTTCCTTTACTGGAATACTGTTCTCTGGTGTGGATGTCTGCTTCTGCCAGAGATTGCTCTTTTTTAGGTAGAGTGGTTCGTGGCGGTAGGTTTCTGTTACCTTGTAGTAGTAGTTATGACTTGTACCATCGACGGATGGTCTCTTATTTGTCAGTTTTTCATAAGTTGTATTTTAATAGAGATCTTTCACATTCACAATTGATCCCTGATCCCCTTTTCCTGCCGAGAGAGAGCATCCAGATTCACTGAACAGCAGCACCAATCTGCAGTAAATGTGCCTCGCTATCGAACTTCTCAGTTCCAGAGGACCTTTATTCCTCACAGCGTTGGACTGTGGAACGGCCTCCCTGAGGATGTCGTGTAGTTGGAACTTCAGAGGTTCAAGCGAAAATGCAATGCATTACTATCCTAGTACTATTCTTCTTGCATTTATACATTTATCTATTTGTCTTTTTATTAATTCATGTTTTTATTTTTTAACAAATGGATCTCTTCTTTCTGTATTTCCCTTTACTTCCTCTTCATCCTAATGAACACCATATTCTATCCTACAGAACACCACAAAGTACCACAGGTGTATCACTGTCAAACTTAATAATGGGAAGGAAGATAAGGCATAGGTTAGTTCTTACGTATTCCAGTTTGTAGAGTCACTTAGAACATCCTCCAAAAGTAGGGCCTTTCACTCCATCTCATGGCATGGTAAGGTTGTATCATATCTTTATGAAATGGCCATGAGGAGAAATGATCAGAGAGAGAGGTTATTTATACTATATGTGCTACTTTGAATCTGTGGCAGAAATCTGCAGAATATTTAATGCGACTGGGAGAACGTGCCTAAAAATGGGGGTAGGAGGTCTGCTAACCACTTGGGAATATTATAACTGAAAGCTCCTGTGCTTGAGATGACTGGTCTGAATGGTAAGTTATCTTTGTGAGTCTTAGGAAGGCCATAAAAGTAAGGTAGTTTTGGATTAATTACTTTAAATTTCTCCAGTAATTCAGTGCTCTTTGTGTCTTTGACAGTTAACCTTACTTTTTAAAAAATTCTGTAGGAACGTTTTGGAGGGAATTTCTTGTTAATTTTTCACATGTGTTTGCTTCACTGAGGATCTACAGTAGTTGATTTTCTTAAGGTTTTTACCTTTTGTCCATAGTCACGATAAGTTTGGATGTATATTACCTAGTCACGAAGGTCCCCATAAAAGATATCTTACGTGTTTTGACGGAAAATTAGCACCCTACTCGATCATTTTCCACTCGACCTGGACAAAACAACAAAATGAGTTGAACTATGTGTAATGAACAACGTCTTTTCGTTCGGGGATTCCTTCTACAAGCAAAAATTGGAGTGCAGCATGGGCAGACCTTTAAGTCCAGTATTAGCCAATGTGAATATGGAGCTTTTTGAAACTGCGATGATAAGCACAATAAAACCTAGAGTCATGAGATGGGTGGATGATGTTCTGAATTTCGGGATAACAAATGAGGCGGTTTTTACGATTTTTAAAAATTAAATGCATTAGTGCCCAGTATCAAATTCAAAGTCGAATAGGAAACAGACAGTAAAATTCCCATTCTTGGTGTTTGAATAATCAGAGACACGACAGAATGCAAATTCACCGCGCACAGACAACCAGTGTTGGTGTTTTCATATATTCACTTTTTTTAGTTACAATGGCATTTCTGTCAAGACTGGCCATTTTCAAGGGGCCACTGCTTGATCCACCTTTGACACCTTTAGACCACTTCCATAAATGGTCTTCATGAAATGTTTTTTATTTTATGAAATACTACTAAATTTCTCCATTAGAAAGAAAATCCCAACGTTTGAAAAGATTTCATTGTAGTTACGCAAAATATATAAGCTTTATATGAAGCAAAGAATCATTTCATCAAGTTTTGGTAGTACTTTGGTTAACTATGGCAAATGGGAAGTAATAAGAAAATGCAAATACATATATATATGTATATATATATATATATATATATATATATATATATATATATATATATAAAAATATTAGAAAAAGATGGTGAATAACAGTTTTAACAATAAAAGACGCATCTAACTGAAATGTTATAGTCTAAAAACTTTAGCATTTTTCTTAATGCTTTCACATATTTTGAATTTTATATGAAATTATATAGGTACATATGAAAAAACATCCATTATGAGCAAACTCCAGTATGCGTACACAACAACACGCATAAACAATAAGAAAAGTGAAGCCATAAGTTTAAATCCAGATTTACACTGCTATTATACAGTCAGTATTCCCAAAGACAAAGGTTGGATCACAAGAACGAGGAAGAAGCGGCCAGAGTCTCTTCCTAAATTTGCCATTGTATAAGAGCCTTACGGATTTGGTCCCCGGAATTTTAGGAAAATGAATTCGAAATAATTCGTAAGCAGCTGCCATCCTTAAGGTACACTGATCATGTAACTGAGAAAGCTATCTATAAAGCCAACAGTGTATTCTACCGACCTCAAAACATGACTAGGGAGACACCCAGCAATAAAATCAAAATCCCATACCTGGACTGTATTAAGTACCTACCCAAATACTCTAGCCAAATCCCTGATTAACGTTCAACAAAAGCCAGTCCCCAAAGACACAGGGGTATACGAAAACCCTAGTCTCGACCGTGACAAATCCTATATCGGATTTACAGGTAAATCACTCTCTCAAAGACTAATACACCACAAATGCTTAGTTAGATATGTTCAACAGAGCTCAGCTGTTTTTAACCACATAAAAAATCAGAATTATCAAATAAACTGGAATTTGTCACATATGATTTATAGCAGAAACTGTCGGTTCAAAATTCAGATGGTAGAATCACCACTGATCATCAACTGATGAACTTCTCAAAAGGAGCCTAGGCTTCAGACCTGATTGAGGAAATCTTCCTCCAACCAGCATAATCCATTACCTGTCCATCGAGGGAAACCGCAGTTTCTGAAACATAACATTGTAAAATCTACCCCCTCTGGTGTTTTTATTGGCAACCTTTATTAGTTGGAATTCTGTTGTACCAGAAAATATCGTATAGTCATATGTACATACATATATATACATATATATATTATATATATGTATGTATATGTGTGTGTACATATATATACACATATGTATATGTTCCCAACAGAGAGTAAATCCCATTGCTTACCTTTGCTAACAGTCAAGAAGTCCCATCTATTAGTAGCTTGATAGTGACCGCATCAAAATGGCTACTGTCACTGCACATATGTACATACATGTATTCTCTCTCTCTCTCTCTCTCTCTCTCTCTCTCTCTCTCAGGTCTACAGAGAAATAAGCATTACCGAAAGTAATTTATTTGACAATAGTCTAACATAACTGGATTACAAGAAACAAGATATGAAATAAAATGGAATACTAATGTTCACCAAATGATCAAGCATATTAAGGGCATCTATTCAACTAATTATTGTCTCTAAATAATTTCCCCACAATAGATCAAAAGAAGTCAAAGTCCAGTATATTCCCCAATGAGTACATCTTAACCTCTACCTCAGCGAAACATCTGAAGAAGTCAAATAAAACCCTTGTTAAACAAATGTATAAAAATAAAGATATGGGAATTCCTCCCATGTTACTTATGAAGCACAAACAATGTAGAAAATGCCAAATTCAAGTGAGATATGTGTTAAATGAAAAGAACAATCTACAGTTTGGGAACTCTAAAATGTTTCCTACCTCCAAACAGCAATGTTAACAATCTTAATCAACAGGTCTCGAACCACAGAGCCTTCACTGAAAGCTTCTATTAATATTCAGTGTTGATCTTCGAATGACAATTTGTTTGATAACTAATCCCTTCGCACCCTGGGGCTCCGCCCCAAAAAAAACACATATGAACAAATTCTCTGGAACCTGGACATTTCTGGCAAACAAACTCACAAAGTCTTGTCATCAGGCAAGGATGTTCTCACGTCTCAAGAATATTAGCTTTCCTAATCAGGATGCGTGCCAGACACCGGCTAAGCATCCTCTCAAGTTCTTCACAATGCCTTTAGCCGCCACTTATTAATAAAAATCCACTGTGTATTGTAATTCATAAATACCTGTGACCTATGAGCTTTTAGTAGCAAGAACTATATTCCTGGAGGCTATGACGTCCTCCTGGGACAGGACTTTCAGTCCCCATGTAAGTCACAACAATCCAGGGGTCCACATTCCCCAACTCACTCCTCAGGTGCAACTAGTCCTCCACCGCCTTTCCCCCAGTCAATACCGGTGCCCCCTGGGTACCATAAGGACATGAAGTTCCTACCAGTGCCACCTGCGTATGATGTACAGTGGCCCCCTCGATCGATTCCTGATCCCGTTCCAGTGCCCAGCCCTGCCTCAGTGCCAGTGCCAGGGCCCCAATCAGATCTCCCTCCAGGAGATGCTAAATCCCATTCCAAAACCCTGCCAGTGCCACTTGCATGCACCGAGCAGTGCCAAGCTCTGTCCATCCTGACCGACGAGCACACAAATCCGCTGATAGTGCCTGACCCTGCCTTAGTGCCAGCACCAGAGCACGCCCCCGATCTCCATTCAAGGGATCCCACTCAGGACCCCCTCTCTTCTCCCAGCCTGGCCCCACTACCAGCGTCGGTAAGAGAGACGGTTCCTCCCGACCACGGCGGAAGCTCACCCAAAGTGCAGCCTCGTAACCCGTGCCTGAGCTGGTCATTGCTACCTGCGAGCCTCTCATGCCCCGCCAACCGCCTCCTCTCTGTCTCAGTCCGTTGCAGACACAAGTGCAAGTCAGGATTCTGCCATCTCTCACTTGGCTGATGAACTCCAAGAGCTGCGACGGATCATGGTAGAACTAGCAAAGAAGGTCCCTGTGTCAGGTGTCAAGGAAGCCGACACAGGTGGCACTCACACACCGCCTCCGGGCTTGGGCTCCCCCCGCCCCCGATTCCCCAGCCAAGAACAACCATCGACATAGGAGAGGTCCATGGAGGAAATACCACGGACATGGATAATTCCAGATAGCTTAAAGAGGGCTTCCGCTCTCTCCTGGCACCTGTGCCAACTTGGCCCAGTGCCACCCCTTCATCCACTGAAGATCTTGGCACCTCTGTCCAGAAAGAGGATGTCAAGGTCCTCCACTATTCTTTCCATTCCCTCTTGTAAAGCTCTTCCTTATTCTTTCCTATAATATTTCCTTTCTCCCTGTGATTACTACTTACTTTTGTTTTACACATGGGAACACCCAACACGCCCACGCAAGCTCATGCCTTGGCCAGGCCCCCCATTTTACTTAATCACCTCTGCAAATGCAGAGTGCCATTGGTGGTTAGGCCACCTGCATAAGTCTTATGACTCCCCTTCATTGCCTACTGCAGCAGGAGACATTTAAATATGATATGCCATTACCATCTGTTATTACTGTTAGGAGTGCAAAAATGGCACAGTGCCATGAGTGTAGATGCTGGCAACTGATCCTTCCAGAGGGGTGTGCCCTCTGGTTACCTTTGCAGGCCCCCTTTGGGCTAAGAAATGGTCCTAGCTGTCTTCCACGAGCTACGGAGTATAATAAATTACCTTTATTCTACCATCATTGGCTACTCTGAATATGTCATTTATTCTCTTTTGATTTTTGTAATAATCTCGAGTCTTAGACTCACGCCCTTGGGTTTACAGTGCCACCTTTTATAATACAAGGATCATGGCCTGCTATCCAGAAAGCGGTGTCACGTCCCCTTGCCTGTCTATTTCTTTTCCTTCCTGTAATAATTGGAACTTCATTCCTCCCTCCCCCCCACTTCCTTTGTTTGCTTTGTTCATTCGTACATTAAATGAATACCATTAAAATTTTGCCCTGATTAACAGAAAATCAAAGCGTAAAAATGGTGTCATACAAATCGTGAAAAATGGCAACCCTATAGTACATGAACCCCCGTCTAAAAATGGCGACGTTCTTTTAAAACCCTTTGGAAAAACAATTAAACCTTAAGCCAGTTGTCATTAGCTAAAGAAGTTATCATAAAGTCAAAATTGGTAAGTGTTACTCCCCCATAATTAGAACCTTCCTAGGCATTCATTGTCGTGCTCATAAGGGTGCCACTGGCTTCAGTGCCACGTCTGGCACTGCGCCGCCAATCTGCATAAAAACATGGGGACATCTAACACAAACCATGTACCGTTCATCGCAATGCCTCCTCAAGGCAAACTAACTGCATGCCTCTAATCACTGTTTAACATTAAGCGCATGAGTATTTTAAGATTTTTTAGTATTTTACAGCAACCTCTTATATCCTTAGCTGCCCCTGCCTCATAGTTGTCAGTAACTTATGTTTTGTCGAGTTTAGCTCTTGTGATTACCAAATTCCAGGCAGTTAAAGCATCAGTCATATTAGGGTATTTAGTGACTTACAAACACCTTCACGTAATGGAAATTGCCTCGTTTGTAAGCCACAATGCACTCTGCGAGTAACGTAAATTGTTCAGTGAGATATCATATACCTTGTGCGCCACAGAGACTTAAGTGAACAAACTGTAATTAAAGATCATTACAGAGCAATATTTAGAGTAACGTAAAGCATTTTTCTGCTGACTTCTTGTTGTTAATCGACATTCGCACCTGACTGAAGGTGAGACATGTCATCTTGAGCGGGGAGCTATTATATCGCACAAGAAGCCACCATAAAAACACTCTGTTTTATTGTTTTATCCTTGACCTGGCATTTGCTTAGCGCGGGTTGAATGTAGGGAAAAGAGGGATTAAGGCCCCTCCCTAAAGAAGCTTAGCATCCTTAAGCTACTTTACAACTTTCTCTTTTGGGGCAAAATGATCTGTGTGGGATTCTTTACAGGCACCCCACCGAGAAGTGGCCAGATTTTCGGCACACCTGGACGATGACTACTGCATTGTCCAGGGAATGCTACCCCATCCCTTGGCCAATGCCTTAAATAGGAACAGACGAAGGACACACGAGTCCGACACTCGAGGGACGTCATGAAGTTGTGAGGCAGGTTGGCATAAGACACACATAGGAATGCTATGCTGGAGGAGTAATTGACGCCCAATCTTCGTCTCAGGAACACACACCTCAGTCATATTTTGTCTAGTAAACCATGGACCCACTCTCCGCCATTCTTTGCTGGAGACCCCTTCCTCTACACGGTAAAGAGCCCCTATCAGTCACGAATTCCCTTCAAGTGTTTCTTTTAAGGGCCAGTAAATTCAAATTTTCCTTTGACTCATGATACCAGTGTTATTCAAATGTCTGTGTTTTAAGTGATTGCCTATCTTTGCTCATTTGAGGCCTTGTGGCACCCTCAGTGCGGCCTCGAATTCCTGAGTATTTTCCTATCTCCATTTACTGGCTTATAATACCTTAACCTCTCATTTCAGAGGGACCAATTTGCAGTGGAATATCCTTGGATTGTGCCTTGCGTAAAAACCCCACTAACGGATTCCAAGTTCGAGTTCATCAGGTAGAAATATCCCCTCAGGCCCCGCAAGCCTGAATGCAACATTCTTTCACCTTCTGATATTCTTGTGTGTAAATATACATAATTTTGATTTAACTCTAACGTGTTTACATACACATTCCTTGTGAGTAGAGCCCTAAGCTCATATGAAAATCCCCCTTTTTCTTGTGTTTTATGATTACCTCCACCCACGAAGTTAAGATAACAAGGCTAAAGTAACGGTAGGCGTTGATACCTAGCTCATAGTAACCATTTCCTATATATATAAAATCACATATATATATATATATATAATATATATATATATATATATATATATATATATATATATATATATATATATATATATATATATATATATATATATATATATATATATATATATATATATATATATATATATATATATATTATATGTGTGTGTGTGTGTGTGTGTAAAATATATATACGGCAGTCCCCGGTTTACAACGGGGGTTCCGTTTTTATGCTACGTTGTAAACCAAAAATCGTTGTAAACCTAAAAATCGTCAAAAATCCTAAGAAAACCTTACTTTTAATACTTTGAGTGTATTGAAAAAGATGTAAACTGCATTTTTATTAAGTTTTTCATCAAAAAAGCCTCCACAATTTATATTATTCTGCCGTTTTGGAGCCATATTTCTTCTGTCAGACTGGCATACGACACATTGCAACCCCAGAACATGCGTCGTAAACCAGGAAATAATTTCTGATGAATGTGTGTGTGTGTGTGTGTGTGTGTGTATATGTGTGTATATATATGTATATATGTATATATATATATATATATATATATATATATATATATATATATATATATATATATATATATATATATATATATATATATATATATATATATATATATATATATATATATATATTATTCTTATGCTGTGGTTTTCATAATGCAGTTGATCTCAGTAATAATCTACCTGTTAACATTAAAGTAACCTGTATATGGATGATTTTACCATGTTATTCAACACCTCGGAGGATAAAACATGCAGAACAATTATCAATAAAAGCATAGTAAAAATAGATGGAATGGGCCTCATCTGCAGGCTTTAAATTTTCCATAGATAAAACTCAAGTGTCATGTTTTATAAAAATAAAAGTGGAAAAAGTGAAAAGGAAATAGATTTAAAAGTCCAAACCGCAGTATACCAATTGGCCAAACAGCAAAATTTTTGAGATTAGTATATGATATATG
>NC_089776.1:5498706-5518706 GCF_040412425.1 Macrobrachium rosenbergii
TTCTGAAATTAATAGCAAATCTATACTAATTCGAGAAAATAACTTTATTATAAAAATACTTATTTTGACATTGTTATAAAATATATATAAAAAAATACCAGCCTTAACAGATTAGCTTCTAGTGCTGTAGTGCTGAGCTTTATTCGTCAAACCATTTTATACTCACATGAAAAATTACCCATGCGTTTGTTAAATAGTCATTTTACGCCTTCTGAGCATGACATAACATTCTATTTTCTGCTCATTACCAAAGCAAGCGTAGAAGTTGCATTTTACTGGCATTAAATAAGTAAACAATTGAACAAATAAATTTTCACTATGACAAACGAGTGCAGAGAAAGACTATTACAAAAAGTATGAGAGAGAGAGAGAGAGATTAAACAATCCACGCATTGGTTCACCTGCATTGCTAACTTTTGTTCTTTAGTATAATTTATATTAAGAATAAATATATTCGCTAGTGCATAAAGCTACTCCACAACAATTAATGTTCCCATATGGGTTCAGAAGGTTGTGTGTGTGTCTAGCGCACAAAATGGTGTCCTTTTTGGTGAATAATTCGATTAAGCTGCTAGCGTTATCGTTCGCCTATAATTATCATTTCTGCACTTTCCGTGTTGGAGAATATCAGCAGAGCAACTGTTACAGAAACTGTAAATGGTGATATTTCATAATAATAATAATAATAATAATAATAATAATAATAATAATAATAATAATAATAATAATAATAATAATAATGAGGAAAAATACCCATTAGAGAAAGTTATTTATATTTTCTGAAACGTATACGTAAGGCCCGAGATATTTCTTCTAAGCAACCCTCACACGCTTCCAGCAAAAAAAAAATAAATAAATAAATAAATAAATAAGTAAATAATAAAAAACATGCTTATTTATATTAAAACTAGAAATATCTGGCATAATTGCAAGACAAATTTGGATGTATATATGTTTGAATAATTTTAACTCACAAAAATACAGGTTAAGAAGATTCACCAGTGGGTACTGCTATTCATTAATAGCCATTTACTGCAGGAATTGGAGCCATCGGAAATGAATTCGTCTATTTCAGGGCAGCTTTTGCGACTGGATGCTGGAACTCGACGGCGCCAGTTTATTCCACGAGTTGAAGTATTACGGGTTTTTATTTAAAGCTTGTGTTGATGTGACATAGATACAATTCTATTAATAAACCCAGCTGACTAACTCTTCCTCCTCTATATATATATATATATATATATATATATATATATATATATATATATATATATATATATATATGTGTGTGTGTGTGTGTGTGTGTGTGTGTGTGAGTGTGTGTGTATGTATTTTTGTACATAAGTACCAAATGAAATAAGGAATATCAATTAATAATAGAACAGTTACTTTCGCATATAAAATGTTGAAATCCCAAGTGAATATGATTATATTTCAATGAAAAAAAAGGACTAGAGATTAACAGAAGGCTTTCTGAAGGTAATAACCGTCTATGCTAATTCAGGGAAAATAACTGTTATAAAAATACTTATTTTGACATTAATTGTAAAATATATATAAAAAAAATATGACCTTAACAGATTAGCTTCTAGTGCTGTAGTGCCTGAGCTTTATTCGTCAAACCATTTTATGCTCACTATGAAAAATTACCCATGCGTTGTTAAATAGTCATTTTACGCCTTCTGAGCATGACCCTTAACATTCTATTTTTCTGCTCGTGCAAAGCAAGCGTAGAAGTTGCCATTTCTTTGGCATTAAATAAGTAAACAATTGAACAAATAAATTTTCACTATGACAAACGAGTGCAGAGAAAGACTATTACAAAAAGTATGAGAGAGAGAGAGAGAGATTAAACAATCCACGCATTGGTTCACCTGCATTGCTAACTTTTGTTCTTTAGTATAATTTATATTAAGAATAAATATATTCGCTAGTGCATAAAGCTACTCCACAACAATTAATGTTCCCATATGGGTTCAGAAGGTTGTGTGTGTGTCTGGCGCACAAAATGGTGTCCTTTTTGGTGAATAATTCGATTAAGCTGCTGGCGTTATCGTTCGCCTATAATTATCATTTCTGCTTTCAAATGTTGGAGGAATATCATGGAAACGCTGTTACAGAAACTGTAAATGGTGATATTTCATAATAATAATAATAATAATAATAATAATAATAATAATAATAATAATAATAATAATAATAATAATAATAATGAGAAAAATACCCATTAGAAAGTTATTTATATTTCTGAAACGTATACGTAAGGCCCGAGATATTTCTTCTAAGCAACCCTCACACGCTTCCAGCAAAAAAAAAATAAATAAATAAATAAATAAATAAGTAAATAATAAAAAACATGCTTATTTATATTAAAACTGAAATATCTGGCACTGGTGCAAGACAAATTTGGATCGCGTATATGTTTGAATAATTTTAACTCACAAAAATACAGGTTAAGAGATTCACCAGTGGTGCTATTCATTAATGGCCATTTACTGCACAGGAGATTAAGGCCATCGGAAATGAATTCGTCTATTTCAGGGGCAGCTTTGCAACTGGATACTGGAACTCGACGGCGCCAGTTATTCACGAGGTTAGTATTACGGGTTTTATTTAAAGCTTGTGTTGATGTGACACATGAATGCAATTCTATTAATAAACTGACTGACTAACTCTTCCCCTCCTCTATCTTATGTATATATATATATATATATATATATATATATATATATATATATATAACATATATATGTGTGTGTGTGTGTGTGTGTGTGTGTGTGTGTGTGTGTGAGGTGTGTATGTAATTTTTTTGTACATAAGTACCAAATGAAATAAGGAATATCAATTAATAATAGAACAGTTACTTTCGCATATAAAATGTTGAAATCCCAAGTGAATATGATTATATTTCAATGAAAAAAAAGGACTAGAGATTAACAGAAGGCTTTCTGAAGGTAATAACCGTCTAATCCTAATTCAGGGAAAATAACTGTTATAAAAATACTTATTTTGACATTAATTGTAAAATATATATAAAAAAAATATGACCTTAACAGATTAGCTTCTAGTGCTGTAGTGCCTGAGCTTTATTCGTCAAACCATTTTATGCTCACTATGAAAAATTACCCATGCGTTGTTAAATAGTCATTTTACGCCTTCTGAGCATGACCCTTAACATTCTATTTTTCTGCTCGTGCAAAGCAAGCGTAAAGTTGCCATTTCTTTGGCATTAAATAAGTAGCTCATTGAACAAATAAATTTCCTATGACAAACGAAGTGCAGAAAGACTATTACAAAAGTATGAGAAGATTAAACAATCCACGCATTGGATTTCACCTGCATTACTAACTTTGTTCTTTAGTATAAATTTATATTAAGAATAAATATTCGCTAATTATGGCTTTACTCCACAACAATTAATGTTCCCATATGGGTTCAGAAGGTTGTGGTAATGTGTCGCAGCGCACAAAATGGTGTCACTTTTGGTGAATAATTCGATTAAGCTGCTGGCGTTATCGTTTCGCTATAATTATCATTTCTGCTTTCAAATGTTGGAGAATATCAGCAGAACAACTGTTACAGAAACTATAGTAGTGATGTTCATAATAATAATAATAATAATAATAATAATAATAATAATATAATAATAATAATAATAATAATAATAATAATAATAATAATAATAATAATAATAAATATCCACAATTATATAGTAAATATATAATTTTTTTAAGTTTGGGAAATGTTTAGATAATAATAATAATAATAATAATAATAATAATGAGGGAAAAATACCCATTAGAGAAAGTTATTTATATTTTCTGAAACGTATACGTAAGGCCCGAGATATTTCTTCTAAGCAACCCTCACACGCTTCCAGCAAAAAAAAATAAATAAATAAATAAATAAGTAAATAATAAAAAAAAATGCTTATTTATATTAAAACTGAAATATCTGGCACTGGTGCAAGACAAATTTGGATCGCGTATATGTTTGAATAATTTTAACTCACAAAAATACAGGTTAAGAGATTCACCAGTGGTGCTATTCATTAATGGCCATTTAGCACAGGAGATTAAGGCCATCGGTATGTGAATAAATCTATGCTTCAGGGAGCAGCTTAGCAGCTGGATGCCAGACTCGACGGCGCCAGTTATTCGAGGTTAGTATTGCAGGTTTATTTAAAGCTTGTGTTGAGTGTGACACATGAATGCAGATTCTATTAATAAACCCATTGTGCTCTCCCCTCCCTCTCTCTCTCTCTCTCTCTCTCTCTCTCTCTCTCTCTCTCTCTCTCTCTCTCTCTCTCTCTCTCTCTCTCTATATATATATATATATATACTTATATATATATATATATATAATATATAATATATACATATATATATATATATATATATATATATATATATATATATATATATACTATATCTCTCTCTCCCCACACACACTGGCATTATGAATAATTTACTTTTAAGCGAAGAGATTTGCAAAAGAGCCAGAATTAAGAATTTCAGAATCGTGTACTGCCTTCTTCAATGTGATGATGTAGATAACCACCCTTCGCCTGTTCCAGAGTCTGTTGATCAAACTACCATTTTGGATAACGACCTTCAAGATATCATTCAGGAAGAGGATCAGCGTTTTGTCCCGCCTCGCAGATAATTGAGAATTCTTGAAAGGAATACGTTTATGCGTTTCAGTTTGTTTATATTTACTTCTATTTCTTCACCATTGTTGTCCGTCTCTTTTAGTTGAGTGATCAAATCCACAGAAGAATGGACGAAAGCCTTAAGCTTTGTAAATATTTCGGCAAATACATTTCGTCATGTTAAACAAGAGCATCACTGTGGATCCTTCTACTGATGACTGGGAAGCACGATACGGTGTTTTTATATTTCGTATATACATATACAGTATGTATGTATGTATGTGTGTGTATATATATATATATAATATATTTATATTTATATATACATATATATATATATATATATATATATATATATATATATATATATATATATATATATATATATATATATATATACTGTATATATATATATATATATATATATATATATATAAAGTATACTCTTTCTTTATATATATATATATATATATATATATATATATATATATATATATATATATGTATATATATATATATATATATATATATATATATAACATATACATACATATATACATATATATATGTATGTACATATATATATATATATATATATATATATATATATATATATATATATATGTATCTCTCTTATGGACAGTGATGATGGACAATAATAAACAGCCCATCAAAAAGCATGTCCTACTTACTAAAGTAATTTAATTTTAAAGTCATAATTTTTTTAACAAACATTATTAAGTACTTTTTTATACTCATCAGCATTCTATTTAGCCTTGAGTGTACATGTTCACATCGTCTTTGGTAGATGATGCTAGCTACAGCTAAATGCCTAGTACCTATCTATCTCTACAGCCTCTACCATCTCAGTCTCTTTCCTCAAAGCCATTTTTGTCACTGATTGCAATTTTATAATAAAACTAAATAATTAATCTTATATTCTAGTTTTTAGATTCACTATCTGATCCCGTGTTTCTAATTTCCGTTTGTGAACTTCAAGTGAGCGACCTATCGCTTCCTCCCATTATCTTTATTTTCTCGCGTTCTTTCTTTCCACCCGGCCTGGGCAACACAGGGATTATGCAGACTTCCCAAAATTAACCCTCGTTTCTTGCTAAATGGGACAGGACATCTAATACCCCTCATCGAGTTCCAGACCAAAATAAAAGAATAATGGAGAGAATCAAATTAGTACGCGATTGGCTGTAAAAAAAAAAAAAAGTCAATGTTCGTTGGTTAACCTGATCTTACTGGATGTCGCACAATATTCGACTTTTCTTTAAAGCTTTCCCAATCCATGAGCGTTTGGATTGAATGAAAAGCTTCCTGAAATTTTCACTGTAAAAAAACCAAAGCATGGTACACTTCCTCTTCCAGAGAGAGAGATAATCAAATCGGACAACCACCACAGTTTTGCTTTGGGGGAGAAAAAGAACAAGTGAGAATCAGAAAGAGGAGCAAAAACAACATTCTCATTCGTTATATATCTCAGGTATTTCTTTTCCTGTAGAACTGACGTCGATGTAAGTTTGAAATTACAGTTGGTATTTTACACAAGAGTTGGTATGCTCACAACTGTTCAAAGTTTAAATTAAAGAACAGGCTTAATAAAACCTGCAACACCGCTTAGAAATCTGTCCCATAACACTGGACCATAATGAGGGCTGAAGGCTAAAACAGTCTTTGGTTATGATATAAAGAAGACTATAACATCAAAAGTGATCATGAGATTTTCTGCAAGAACTCGGTAACTTATAAAGAGTTCTCCCGCACTCACTCCATATATTTGGACAAGGAAACCATTACGGGGATGTTGACATTAGCAACTTTGGGCTTTTATGTTGTAATCTGACTCAGAATCGCGCACAGAATAGCAAGAGATTACAGTTACATAGAAGTTCTTCAAAATCGAATTTTCCTTTCCAGTATTTTCTCTCAAATATCAAATAATACCTCTCACCGTTCGTCTTCTAAAACTATAAGCATTTACCCCTTGAACGTCAAGCAAACTGCAATGTATGAGATCTGCACTGCACAACCATTCAGATTTTGGAGAAATTCATGGTGTTGAAGGAATATAGAATTTCAATGCAGGTTATTCATATTTGCATGTACACACACACACTATATATATATGTAATATATTTATTGCTAAATTTTTGCCTGTTGTATATACATATAAATACAAATCTGTATGTGTGTATATATGTATAAACCACACACACACACACACACACACACACACACACACACACACACATATATATATATATATATATATATATGTGTGTGTGTATGCTATTGTGTCTTCTTTATATATCCCCACTCATATATATATATATATATATATATATATATATATATATATATATATATATATATATATATATATCTATACTATATATATATATATACACACACACACATATATATATATATATATATATATATATATATATATATATATATATATATATATAATATATATATATATATATATATATCATATTATGTGTGTTGTAACATAAAATAAGGAGAGTGTACACGTGTTTAAGTATTCCGGTCGTCCAGCCCTGGACTAACCTCTACCTGAGTTCTTATATTACCATTAAATAATTGTAAAAAAAACGACATTCACCCGAATGCTTTTATATCTCAAATATCGAGAACAATTCAATGTTCACTGAAACCGAAAAGCTGTGACAAATTATATCTCAAACGGAACTAAATTTTAGAAAACATTTTATTTGATATCCATTCCTATAAGCAACGAAGAGAGAGGAAACGCCCGAGCAGAATAGAAATCATTGTCACCGCAACAGGTAACATTACCAACAAACTGACCATCTGAAGTGATAGACAGACGGACAAATAAACAAACAGTACAAGAACAAATACAGACAAACTCGAGGAAAGAGCTAGGGAGTCTTGCAAAGAAATATGAAAACAATAACAAAATAGTATCTTGAAATCTCAAACAAAACTTACAAAAGAGTAAGTAAATTATCACGGAAACATATCAGTAATATTATACTAAATGAATATAAAAAAGCAAACAATTTCATTTTCGATATTAGAGAGAGAGAGAGAGAGAGAGAGAGAGAGAGAGAGAGAGAGAGAGAGAGAGAGAGAGAGAGAGAGAGTCATGAGATATCCGTCTCTGTCTGGTCAATCTTCCATCCCTAATGTCAGGTCCATGTACAGGAAACGTAACAATGGCCAGGAACTTTCCTCAAAAATATCAAGGATGATTTTTATGCAGAGTTTTGAGATCGAAGACTCTGAGGGGGGAGGGGGGAGTGACGGGGAAGGAATGGGAAAGGGGGGGATGCTGTGAGACCGTGTAGGGCGGATTGGGGAACAGAAGAAACGAGACAACGGGATTTGAATTTGGACGCTTTGAGAGAGAAAAAAGAATCAGTTGGCTGCTTTGTCCCGCATCCTCTGTTGGCTTTGTCTGCGTTGGCCGTCCCCGAGCAACATCAGTCTCAGGGAAGAGGATACAAGGATAATCCATCAGGCGAATTCCATTTAGCTTTCCTGGGCTCCTTCCATTTCACAGTGCCTGCGTTGCTTTGGGTGAGACTCTCTTCCCCTCAACGGTGCTGTTAACTGGCTAATGCTCTCTTGTTAATCTTCTATTCGAGACAGATGTACGTTTAATAGCCCTCCCTATGGATAGTAAGCCGTTTGTGGGGCCTGAATGGCTGTTCGGTTAACAGATACCTTTTGTGTAAAAGATAAAATTTAAAGAGAGAGTGACATGTTAGATGTTCTTGTGATAACGTAAATGGGAATCAATTGTATTTTTCTCAGTGACGTTTCGTGATTTAAGCAAAATGTACCGATTTACCTATTGGACATAATAATTATATGTAGCAGATATATATATATATATATATATATATATATATATATATATATATATATATATATATATATATATATATATCTCTTATATAGATATATATATATATATGTATTATATATATATATATAATATATAGACTATATATATATATATATATATATATATATATATATATATATATATATATATATATATATATATATATGATCATGGCTTCAAATATCGCTTAATATCAAATCCCATACCTCGGGAATATCCCCGATGAGAATATCACCGAAGGAATTTATAAATGATAAATGGACGGGCACTGCCAGTCTCGATCGACACAGACCGCATCAGCAGATCAGTCGACGCTAACGACTGAGCTATTTGCAAGTGATAAATGGACGGTGCCCGATCCATTTTATCACTTTCTCATTTCAACTTCATTGATAATTCCCCATCGGGGATATTCCCGAAAATTTGGCGTGGATCTGATATTAAGCGATATTTGTAGCTTCATGATCGTATATGATATGGTGTGATAAAGAAATGTCATATATATATATATAGATATATACATATATATATATATATATATATATATATATATATATATATATATATATATATATATATATATATATATATATATATATAAACCTACATGTATAATATATATATATATATATATATATATATATATATATATATATATATATATATATATATATATATATTATAATGATATGTCTTATGTTGTGTGTATTCTATAAAAGTAATATGTTTTCTGTATTTTTTTAAATATTTTCTTTCATATTTCTCATGTGTTGTGAAAATATAACGAGGTGATTTTGTAGCATGTATGTTTTTGTTCAATGCTTATAATTATATTTGCTCTTGTGTTTTATCATGTATTGACTGTAATAACTTTGAAAATAGTGTTTAAAGGAAATGCTAAGTGCCAGGTATAAAAAGGGTTGGTTGGTTGTGTGATAAGCTAAAATACCTCTTCCTTCAGGCATTGTGTACAAAACTGAATGTTTATTCAGGTGGGTGACCAAAGGAAATGCTGTATGTGAGAGAGACCTTAAAAGCCACTTATGTTATCAGTTAAAGGGAGATGAGGTGACAAGTTTAACAACCATGGCCAGTTTAAAAGTTTGTTGTTTATACAAGTGTTACAACAGGAAATACTATATTAGCTAAAGACAGTGGCGGATCCAGGCCTGCACACGTGCCCCAAAATCCAAAAAAAAAAAAATTATAGCAATAATACACATAATAATCTTCACAGATGTAAAGTTAAATTCATAGCTACAAAAACTACTTATAACAACAAATAAATAACAACAACAACATCTTGGAACAATAATAATAATAATAATAATTGTATTAATAATAATAAAATAATAATAATAATAATACAGCAGGCAGTTGTCTGACTCAGGGTACGATACTTAAATAATTATTTATTAAATTTTATTTGAGAACTGATCGTATTATCACATTTATGGTTAAGAAATAATAAGTCTTTTTATCCAGTTACAGTTGGGGGAATAACCAATTAGATCATTATATTTATAGGAATGTATAGATTTTGGACAAAAGGATAGATATGGTACTTTGGAAGTTTTATGTTAAGAATTATTTGTCAGATACACTATAAAAAACACTTGAGAAAGGCAGTAGAAAACGCTTAAAAATACTTTCTTTTAAATTAGTACGTTTGAAAAGTAAATCAGACCGAAATCATAATTTCTAATTTATGGCCTCCTCGTGACAGTCTCTGATCTGTTTAAAAACTGCTGGACGCTTGTTCACCATTGCTGTAGTGTGTGCTGGGATTATAGACTTGTGAAAATCAAATTCTCTCTGGTCAACTCGGCAGTCAGAAATAGTGTGACATGAAACCTTTCAGGGAAACTAGGGGTAACAGGGAAGGTTAAAAACAAAAAACTGTGCCAAGCATACATTTATTCAGTAAAAAGAAAGATATTTTGCATTATTATTATTATTATTATTATTATTATTATTATTATTGTTGTTGTCTATTATTATTATTATTATTATTATTATTCAACTGCTAAGGCCTAACTTTAAGGAAAGGGCTGCATATTGTCTAGACTTTTTGTCAACTTTAAAAGAACAACATTACTATCTTAATTTTCTATTTAACATTCGATTCAAGATATCCCTTTATGACTGTAAGTCGGGTGGTTATAAACATTAATAAGGTTAACAAAAGCTATTTGAAACCAAAGGCCTCTGTGAAATCTCTTCTGTGCTCTCTCTTTCTCAGTCTTCTCTCTTCACACTCCTCTCTCATAGTTCTAATCTTGCAGCCTCTTTTCTCTCACCTAGATCCGTCTAGCCCACAGGTGAATGTTGACGATATCAAGGTCCTGACTTCCACTCTGGGCATGAAATACCAGCAGCTGTAGTTTCTCACTTCCAGCTCCAGCAGAATCCCACATTCATTTAGATCCCATAAATCTTTAGTTTAAATGGACTGAACGGTTGAATCTTAACCTGAGACTGATTAAGTTCTCTCCCCAACATTTGTTTCATAGAGAACCTTTGTCAAAATAGGTTTATGGTGGCACACAAAAATTGATCAAGTCAAAGTTGATATTCCTTCAGAATTCATGGAGATCAGATAGCATACTAAGCTATACTTGAGCACACAGAGAGAGGTGGAAAGAAAGGTTTTTTTAGATATATATATTTAGATATATTTTGCATGGCTGGCATATTCTCATAAAGTCGGGATTATTTTGTAAAGTCTGCACGGTATTTGAGCAAAGGGAAAGAGAGAAAGTAGAGAGGGTTTAAAATCATTAGTAAGAACTTTAGAGAGAGATTTGACAGGCTGATGAGGTAATGATGGATTATTTAGTTCAACACCTTCCAGACATGTGTCTCTGGGGAGTTCTGCATGAGAGCAGTTTCAATTTTTGAGTTGAAAGAATGAAAGATCTTAATCATATTATACATCCAGTTATATATTCAGTGTTATGAGCAAATAAAGAAGAAGTCATCTTTGAACTTAAAGGACTAGAGGGTCATTCTGTGGCATTGTTTACTTGGGCAGACAAGGCTTATGAATAAGAGGTCACAGAGATGATTCAATGTTATGTTGGAAGTTAGAGAGAAGGAAGAAGGAACATTGGGTGAGCTCAGTACGTGGCATGGTGACCAGCAACGACGATGGGATACTGCATTAGAAAACACTTGAAAAAATGCTAAAAAAAAATGCAAGTACACTAGAAAGAAAGGCGAAAATGATATTATTTTTTTTTTTTTTGCATGAGAATTTAATGAAAGTCAATTTGAGAATTTGTAAATTTAAATTTTTTTCAGTTTTTGTTTGATCTGAAATTAATGACAAAATAGGGTGAGACAATTATAGTTAGAACTGTAATTAGATGAAGGGGAAATTTGTAAGAAAGAGGATTTCGTAGAGATTGATGATTTTCAGGAAAATTTTTACTGGAAACCTGGGGCCTGAACTAATGACATTAACATTGATTTGCACCAAATGATTGGCCAAGGGAAGATGGTGCAAGACTATGAGTGGGCAAAGAGGTTTCCTCACGGGGTGTAGAGAGAGTCAGTCGCACGCCCAGCAGCTGTCTGTTTTCCTGTGTTGCTGATTGCTTGAATTTATAAAATACCGTGAAATCCAGAGTGCCTGCCATAGGTAATTGTTGGAATGACATTAATGAAATAGAAATTTTTTTATTTTTCCACCAGAGAATAAAATGTATGGAAAACATAATGGAAAAAAAGATGAAATGGAGCCATCTCATAAAGTTACTTTGGTAAACAAAAGTTTAGTTTCACCGGTGGAAAGCGCATGATGCTCTGATTGTTTTTAAGAGGTTGTTTCTTTATGTCTTAGAAGGCTCACAGATATGCATCTTGGAAAATGATGGAAGTGATCCGAAGGCTTAAAAAGATGGGTAGTCTTTTCGAGTTCATTGTTTCTTTGAGTGTTCTTAGTGATATTAATCTGAGACCACTTCTTCTTCATAACAACTTCTTTCCGTTCAGTGTTGACATGCTGCTGGAATGCTCCACCTTTAAATTTAAAGTTCATGAGAAAGTACAGTCTGAGAGAAAATGGTTTTGATGCAGTTTTATCAAGATGTCTATATTGAAGCTCAGGACTTGAGATCAATAGTAAATGAATTGCCCAGGTTAGCAAACAGACAGTCTCATAGATCAAATCATCCATCTTCCACACCAAGTGAATACTATCGCAGAGCAGTCTTCATCCCTTTTGGATTTTGTTCTCAGCCAGTTTGAGGAACGTCTTTTCAGATTACCATGCAACTGCTAGCTCAATGTGTTCCTTAATTCCAAGCTTTTTCACAAAACCTGATTTGATGATATGGCCCCATTTTTATTGCTGTATAAAAACTTCATAAATGACTCTATGCTGGGACTAGATGATCACATGATTATGTCACTGAATTCACTATGTGGAGATCGTTTGGTCTGCTGTGGAAAAAAGCTCTTGGCCAACTACTATACTAGATACATGTATGAGGAGTGTCTACCAAAATTATCCTGTTACAAAAAATTGTTACTAATGTATGCCACTTTCGTTATCAGCCTTATCACAGCTGAGAGAAGTTTTTCAACCTTAACCACATAAAATCCTGACAGAAGAGCAACAATGGGGAAGATAGATTGAATGGCCGGTGCCAAAGGCATGCATACACCGTCAACTATCTAATAATGATGTGATTCAAAATTTTGTCACAAGTATCATTGATATATTTTCCAAGAAGAAAAAACGTAGGAAAGAGTTTATCATATAAGAAGTGTCACAATCTGCATCACACCAACTTGTTCTCCCTGTCATAATTATTGTTTTTGGAGTTGAAGAGATAAGTAAGAAAAAGAATAAATTTACTATTTGTTTGTTTCATCAATCTATAGAAATGAGTGTATTTTTTTGACATTTAAAAATAAATTATAAGTAAGCAACACTAAATATACATTTTTTAATCAATATACTATTAGGCTATGAATGTATTTTTTTCTGAATATATTTAAAGAATAAATTTGCCTCATTGTAGTTAAACTGATTTTTTTTTCATAAAATTATATATATATATATATATATATATATATATATATATATATATATATATATATATATATATATATATATATATATATATATATATATATATATTATATATATATATGTAAATAATTTTGACATATTTATTTTCAAATAATGTTTAGACGCATATTTACAAGTGTCATATTTAGTTCTGTACTCAGCAGTCAGTCTCAAAAGAAGGGTGGATTGACAACTTTCTGAGCATGCCAATTTAGAATTGTTAATCAGTTAAAAATAGTAACGTAATTTAGATCCGCCAAATTTTTACGCTGATAATTATTATTTGAACAAGTAAGAGTTAAAATGCCTATTGCAACATTTCAATTGGGTCAGTATCATTAAGAATGAATACTCTTATTAAAGAGTTAATGATGACAGCTTTTGAAAGAACTGCCCCATACGGGCTCAAAAATGTTATCTACTATCATAAAGTATTGACACTTTCTGGAGAGAAAAATAGCTTGCATGTGACCTCATTGAAGTTAAATTGACATCAGAAACTTACTGGATGATCTTTCTTCTAGAAGCTTCCATGGGAGAGGGCACGCCAAAAATGCCAGGGGATAGCTAATGGTGGATGGCAGCTGACAGTTCACCCAAGATGCGGTCAGAATGAGTTAATCCTGGCGAGTGCATGGTGAGACAACTTGTTTTTTAACTGATTTCTTTTCCCATTTATATGGGGAAGCACGATCTCATTCTCTAATTTGAAGGATTACTTTGATTTGGCTTTGGGGTAGACTTTTTAACTTCTGAGATCTGAATTGCCCTCACAGATTAAAACAAATCAGAGACTGGGCGGGAAGTGAGAGACCCACACCATCATCATATAACAGGGATACAAGTGCGTAACGCGTGTTTATTGAGATACCAGAATGAATCACGACGTTGTTATGAATGAAATGATGCACGAGCGTTTAAAATGGAATGAAACCAAAAGCATAAAAATGATAATTTGTGTGACTAGAGTTTACAAATATTTTTATTTTCACGTTCTACAAAGAAAAGTTAGAATTCACTGAACTTTATTTAGTGAGCAGAGACTTTGAACATTTCTTGTCATTGCCAGGCAGCGTACCTTAACGGACTGCATACTGATTTCATCTATTAAGCAGCTTTTGAAAATTTGAGTAAGAAATGGAGAGAAATTTTGCACTTTATTCGAATTATCACTGATTCATTTTGTGAATAAATTTTGTATAGCTAAGGTTTAATTTCAACATTAAGCAGCAATAGTGTGTAAATATTCTACCTAATGCAATGTAAATTTTTCAGATCAAATGAATTAAATTAATTGTAGCAATTGTCGTTTTAGACACGGGTTTAAAATAAATTTTTTGTAGTTAGCAGCGCCTTTGAAAATGGCGTTTCATTTTTCTGGAACAACTAGTGATTGTCAGAGCATAAGGCAAAGTGATAGACACATGTTTTGTATTCCTCCACGAACACAGTGATTTTCGGCGCCGAAAGTTCATTTGGTGTCCATTTCCAATACTACTTTACCTTTAAGTAAGTAAAAGTGATTTTAATTTTTGCAAAACTGATTGCAGCATCATTGTTATTTTTGACTATCAATAATAAGTTTTTGGTGAAAACATTGACAAACAATTACTCATAGACCAACTGCCATTTTGGAGATTGATCATGGCCAAGAGGTATATTTTTTTTGGGATTACTTTTCTAATTTTTCCATTTTTTTTCCATCATTTTTTTTTAGATTTTTGGTGCCCAGAGGGACCCGTGGAACAAAACAAACGATAACGCTTTTTTCCGAGGTTGATGCCAGTGACGTGGAGGAGGGTTCTGAGATTGTTATTGAAGTAGACCACGGTTTTTGATTTGTATTGATGAATTCCTTTACGTGGGAGGACTTAGGGAGGTGAAGATGGCTCTGTCACACAGGAAGTTTTTAGCAGCTGAAGGTGTCACATCCAAGAGTTATCCAGAATCCACGCCGTCGAAAAGGTGACAGCTTCTTCCCTTTTCCTAGCCCTCTGAGTTACGTGCAGTGAAGAGAGGGAGGGGGCCAATCATCCTGTATTGCTGGTGATGCCTCTATTGAGTCGATGAAGACTTAGAGAAAGGATAAGACAGTGTGGCACTCAGAGCAAAACCCTCATGCCATCTATTTTGAGGAGTGACAAATTGAGGAGGGAGGTCTTACAGAGCTTAATCTATCTGCTAAGAAAAATTTGAGGTGTTTTTCTTTGTTCAGGCTGAATGACCCTTGCTGGCAGAAGTGTGTGAAGAAACAGTAGACAAGGTGACGTCCTTGCATGATTAAGAAATTGGAAAGAGAACTCCACCTTCAAAAACCTCCACTTTACCTGGAACTACTATCATGGCATGGGGGCACGCAAGGACAATTCACCTCACTACAGAAGAGGTAGTAAGAGTGCAGCATTAGGGTAAAATTTACAGGAGTACTATGAGTGAGCCGACATGATCAGATTCCTGGAAAAGGTCCTTACGATTTGATGATGATAAAGGACGGTCAGTTGAAGACGGACAAGTTGTTCTCATTGGGAAGTTTGAATACTGTCATCCAGCACTGCATAGGCAAAGAGTTCCAGGGCCTAATCTTACTGTGATGAGCAACTGCAGGTTTCAGGATGACCCTGCATTTTTTATTCCAAACAAACCAGCTTTGAGTAAGTGACAATGTAACATTCTGTGTTACTGATTCAGTGAGCAATTCTCTGATATGTATGTTTGTAGGCTGCTATTTCTATAACTTATTATTAGTCCCAGAATAATATTTTTTGTTTTATAATGTTTCAACATTTCTGTTATTTCATTATAAGAAATATTTGACAAATATTTGACTGAAATTAATGTTAGTTTCTTTTCATTACAAATATTTATCAAGTTTTGATTGATAACTAATTGTTTTTTCCTTTTACAATATTTCATGTTTGATTGATAACTGGAAATCCTTTCTTTCTTTTCCTCTTTTCTCTTTAGGTATGGCATCAGCAGTTAAATGGTTAAATCCTCAGATGCAGAATCGCAGATACGTGCAATGCAACTTCTACTGTGGCAGTAGGACACTACACTGGTGTTAACAGGGTCATATCTCAGCAGGGTCATATCGCTGGGGGAGTTTTTTAGAACAGAGGTGGTCAAGCCTTCAGGATGGCGGGGCGGGTTGTCACCACTGACAACTGGTTTACATCCCTGGAAATGTAGCCAAGAGTGAGTGGCGGGGGATGCACTTGGAGGCTTTATTCATCCTAAATCACATGACCCTGGAGTTGACAACATTTCCAGGTGGAGGTGGGACAGTTGGCTGCTGTCTAACAAAGTATTACAAAGTGACCCTGGGAATGTGCCATAGTGTGATAGTCCACCATCGAATGTCTCATCCCATGAGGATCCAGTCCACCAAGGAGGAGATTCAACACCTGTGGACTTGCATGAGGAGAAGACGTACATCTGCCAACATCGTGGCCGCTTGCATTAATCAGCTGTGAAGGTAACAGGAAAGTTGAAATTTGCTGTAAAACTCACTAGCTTGTCGGTGCCATGTTTTGCTGCAGGAATGAAGTTCCCAAGGGTGGTCTCATCCTTGTGACTTGTTGAAGGGATATTATAAAGTCCCCACTGAGCGAGTTTTCTATGATGAACCACCCGTTTTCTTCAATACCGCTCCTATAGGATCGGGTCAAGCAAAATTAGCCATATTTTTCCTGTATAAATATATATCCATTACTAATTCATTTGTATATGCTTCTTTTGCACATGTGTTAGAATGTTGTTATGTCAATTCTTGTGAACTCACTTTTTACATTGCTTGTATTTATCCATTGTAATTATTGCCGAGAGTAATTGACCTCAGGTCACCTAAATTCTATTGTATTCCTCTGTGTGACGTCTGCACGTCGTTTTATAAGTGGCCTGCGTTCTGAATAAAGTAGCAGTACCTGTCCTGCTCATTATTTAGCACCTCTTAAAGTGGTGACCCCTGAGTGGTTCCCAGAGCCATTAGCGGACTCATCACGGCGACCTAGTTTTGGCTCCATGAATTACCCCATGCCCCTAATGGACTAAACACGGCGCTGTAACCAGCGTTTGGGCGTGCTGACTCTCGTCGGCAAATCACCAGCGTCATTAGCGGACCCACACGGCGCGCTCCCAAGTGCGTATTGATGCCAGTAACCCACTCCAATTAAGAGGGCAATAGTGAGTATGGACGCGGACATTCCTGCCCACATACAGTTAACCGCGAACTTTGCGGACTCAGATATCTCCCTCACGCATGTCCCAGACCACATAACCACCGACAGGGGCCCGGCCTTCTGTCCGAGCTGTGGTCCACCTTGGCACGCCTGCTGGGGACATCTCATCACACCACCACCGCCTACAACCCCACAGCCAACGGATTGGTGGAGAGATTCCACAGGTCCCTGAAGGCGTCCCTTATGGACCGCTGCACCGCCGAGGATTGGAAGTACCAGCTGCCTTGGGTCCTCCTCGGACTGAGAACTGCCCCCAGAGCCAACGGCGACCCGTCCGTAGCAGAGAAAATCTAACGGGGAGTCCCTCGTAGTCCCAGGCAAACTCGTCACGGGAGATTGTCACAACCTGTCAGTCCAGAGGCTCCGTGACATAGTCAGGAAGTTCGCCCCCTGCCAGCAGATGTATACCGATAGGTCAGCAACCTTCATGCCTCCCGGCCTGTCCTCCACCACCTACGTCTTCGTCAGGGACGACGCCGCCCGCCCCACTAATCAGGCCTAACATGGGGCCCTTCCGCGTGCTCGAGAGGAACACCAAAACATTCTGCCTCGCCCTACATGGGAGGGACGACTGGGTGTCGGTCGACCGTCTCAAGCCCGGCCTTTTGGAGGAAACAGCAGACGGTACCACGCAGCGCCCTCCTCAAGAACCGTCACCTCCGCAGCCAGGCCACCCCAAAAGGAGGTTGCGTGGCTGCCCCTGAAAGCAACCAGCCAACACCACAGCCAGCCACTTCCGCTCACACCGCAGCCCCCAGCTGACTTCGCAGAGCCGCGGCACTCTCCAACATCCCAGCAGATACCTAGATTAATCAGATGTTACCCACGTCTTGGGGGGGAGGGGGTATTTGTAAAGTCCCCACTGAGCGAGTTTTCTATGCTGAACCACCCGTTTTCTTCGATACCGCTCCTATAGGATCGGGTCAAGCAAAATTAGCCATATTTTTCCTGTATAAATATGTATCTATTACTAATTCATTTGTATCTGCTTCTTTTGCACATGTGTTAGAATGTTATGTCAATTCTTGTGAACTCACTTTTTACATTACTTGTATTTATCCATTGTAATTATTGCCGAGAGTAATTGACCTCAGGTCACCTAAATTCTATTGTATTCCTCTGTGTGACGTCTGCACGTCGCTTTATAAGTGGTCTGCGTTCTGAATAATGTAGCAGTACCTGTCCTCCTGCTCATCATTTAACACCTCTTAAAATACTATCAAATTCCCTTAGATGAGAATGCTAAGTTGCTGTCAGCTTTTATTACTCCTTTTGGACTGTATCAGTATACTGTTCTGCCATTTGGTCTGATGAATGCACCTGCAACATTTCAACAAGTGATGGATCAGCTGCTAGGATCCATAGAAGGAGTAGGTGTATATCTGGATGACATAGTCATTTACTCTACAACATGGGAAGAACATTTGAAGATCCTGAGGAAAGTTTTCAAGAAACTAAGGGAAGCTGGACTAACAGTCAACCTAGAGAAGAGTGAGTTTGGGAAGGCAACTGTGCAGTATCTTGGGTTTGAAGTTGGGAAAGGCCTTCTTGCTCCAGTAAATGCTAATGTAGAAGGTATCCGTAAGGCTACCCCACCTACTACTAGAAAACAGCTACAGAGATTTTTGGGCATGGCAGGATTCTATCGACGTTTCTGCCCGAATTTCTCAGCTGCAGTAGCCCCGTTAACAGACTTAACTAGTCCCAAAGCTAAGTTTGTTTGGACTACAGAATGTCAAGAATCCTTTGAGAAGGTAAAAGCCATTTTAACTTCAAGACCAGTACTTCGGGCTCCAGACTTCAATAAGAAATTTGTGATACAAGTTGATGCCTCTGACTGTGGAATTGGAACAGTACTACTTCAAGAAGATGAAAGTGAACCTTTGCATCCCGTATGTTTTATGTCTTCTGTTAGGAACAATCGTTTGTCGATTGTTCCCTTAGTGGGTTGTTGCCTCCTTTTGTTTTTTTTGTTTTTCTTTCTGGCGAGCTGACGTCTGTTGAATGGCGTCAGTCTTCGTCAGTCAGGTTCGTAGCAGCAACAAGTCAGGTTGAGGGCAGCAGCAAGCCAGTTGGAGTAGCAACAGCAGGTATCCGTACCTGAGAGTCAGTCATTACAGC